>NC_088220.1:16335994-16520994 GCF_036934945.1 Oncorhynchus masou masou | reverse complement strand
AAGGATGAGAGCAGAGGAGAGAGAGTTAGCTTTAGCAGTGCGGATCGCCTCCGTGGTACAGAGAAGAGCAGTCTCAGTTGAATGACTAGTCTTGAAACCTGACTGATTTGGATCAAGAAGGTCATTCTGAGAGAGATAGTAGGAGAGCTGGCCAAGGACGGCACGTTCAAGAGTTTTGGAGAGAAAAGAAAGAAGGGATACTGGTCTGTAGTTGTTGACATCGGAGGGATCGAGTGTAGGTTTTTTCAGAAGGGGTGCAACTCTCGTTTGAAGACGGAAGGGACGTAGCCAGCGGTCAGGGATGAGTTGATGAGCGAGGTGAGGTAAGGGAGAAGGTCTCCGGAAATGGTCTGGAGAAGAGGAGGGGATAGGGTCAGCGGGCAGGTTGTTGGGCGGCCGGCCGTCACAAAAAGCGAGATTTCATCTGGAGAGAGAGGGGAGAAAGAGGTCAGAGCACAGGGTAGGGCAGTGTGAGCAGAACCAGCGGTGTCGTTTGACTTAGCAAACGAGGATCGGATGTCGTCGACCTTCTTTTCAAAATGGTTGACGTAGTCATCTGCAGAGGGAGGAGGGGGGGAGGAGGATTCAGGAGGGAGGAGAAGGTGGCAAAGAGCTTCCTAGGGTTAGTGATGCTTGGAATTTAGAGTGGTAGAAAGTGGCTTTAGCAGCAGAGATAGAGGAGGAAAATGTAGAGAGGAGGGAGTGAAAGGATGCCAGGTCCGCAGGGAGGCGAGTTTTCCTCCATTTCCGCTTAAAGCTCTGTTCTGTGAGCTCGCAATGAGTCATCGAGCCACGGAGCGGGAGGGGAGGACCAAGCCGGCCTGGAGGATAGGGGACATAGCAGAGTAAAAGATGCAGAAAGGGAAGAGAGGAGGGTTGAGGAGGCAGAATCAGGAATAGGTTGGAGAAGGTATGAGCAGAGGGAAGAGATGATAGGATGGAAGAGGAGAGTAGTAGCGGGGGAGAGAGCGTAGGTTGGGACGGCGCGATACCATCCGAGTAGTAGTGTGGGAAGTGTTGGATGAGAGCGAGAGGGAAAAGGATACAAGGTAGTGGTCGGAGACTTGGAGGGGAGTTGCAATGAGGTTAGTTAAGAACAGCATCTAGTAAAGATGAGTAGTGCCTTTGTGAGTAGGGGGGAAGGTGAGAGGTGAGGTCAAAAGAGGAGAGGAGTGGAAAGAAGGAGGCAGAGAGGAATGAGTCAAAGGTAGACGTGGGGAGGTTAAAGTCGCCCAGGACTGTGAGAGGTGAGCCGTCCTCAGGAAAGGAGCTTATCAAGGCATCAAGCTCATTGATGAACTCTCCGAGGGAACCTGGAGGGCGATAAATGATAAGGATGTTAAGCTTGAAAGGGCTGGTAACTGTGACAGCATGGAATTCAAAGGAGGCGATAGACAGATGGGTAAGGGGAGAGAGAGAGAATGACCACTTGGGAGAGATGAGGATCCCGGTGCCACCACCCCGCTGACCAGAAGCTCTCGGGGTGTGCTAGAACACGTATTACGAAGAGAGTAGGAAGCAGTGTTATCTGTGGTGATCCATGTTTCCGTCAGTGCCAAGAAGTCGAGGGACTGGAGGGAGGCATAGGCTGAGATGAACTCTGCCTTGTTGGCCGCAGTAGTTCCAGAGGCTAGCAGACCTGGAACTCCACGTGGGTAGTGCGCGCTGGGACCACCAGATTAGGGTGGCGGTAGTAATAGTAGTAGTGGTAGAAGTAGCTGTAGTATTGGTAGTAGCAGTAGTAGCAGAAGTAGCAGTAGTAGTACTAGCAGCAGTAGCAGTAGTTGTAGCAGTAGTAGTTGCTGTAGTAGTAGTAGTACTAGTATTAGTAGTAGTAGTGTAGTAGTAAGTGTAGTAGTAGTAATAGTAGCAGCAGTTGTAGTAGGAGCAGCAGCAGTAGTTGTAGCAGTCGTAATAGTAGTAGGGTCTAGGTATATTTGTTATTGTAGTCAATATTGACCCTGGCCTGTTTCCCTTCCTACCCAGTGTCCCGCCCCTGCTTGTATAATGGAATGCCTGCCCATTTCGCTGACTCCCTTCAGACTGAGAAGGTGTACAAGATGCTGTCAGTCTCCCAGCCTGCTCCTGCCCCAGAGGCCATCGCTAAGCTGTACCGCCCCGCCAGTGTGGTAGACAAGGCCCACATCCACAGCAGGTAGACATACAGACACAGACATACACACACACACACACACACGTTTTCTCTGTCTCTATCTCCACTTCTCTCTGTATTCGCCTTTCGTTCTAACTAATTTCTCCTATCTCTCTCAGGTGGCTGGACTCTTCTCGTTCACTGATGCAGCAGGGAGTTCAGGAGAATGACAGGCTCTGGCTGCGGTTCAAATACTACTGCTTCCATGACCTGGAGCCCAAGGTGCGTGTTTCACTGCCTCGCTTCTGTCTTCTCATCTGACCTCTCGTTTCTTTTTCTCACTCTTTCTTCTCTCTCTCCCTTTCTCTGCCTCCTCACTTTTCTCTCTGCCCCTCCCTCCCTCCCTCCCTCTCAGTATGATGTGGTGCGCCTGACCCAGATGTATGAGCAGGCTCGCTGGGCCATCCTACTGGAGGACATAGATTGTACTGAGGAGGAGATGCTGCTGTTTGGAGCTATACAGGTACACAGGATGGATACTTTCTAGACATGTTTCTTCATGCTAATACCTGAACCCTAACAATCCTGAATCCCCAAAAGAGAGCATCAACTGTCAAAATGAGATACTGTCATTGTACAGTAAATCAGATAAACAGGGCCTTTGGAAAGTATTCAGACCCCTTGACTTGTTCCACATTTTGTTACATTACAGTCTTATTCTAAAATTGATTAAATAAATAAAACTCCTCACCATTCAACACACAATATCCCAAAATGACAAAGCAAAACCAGGTTTTTCAAAATCTGTGCGAATTTATTAAAATAAAAAACAGAAATTCTTTATTTCCATAAGTATTCAGACACTTCTCTATGAGACTCGAATTGAGCTCAGCTGCATCCAGTTTCCATTGATCATCCTTGAGATGTTTCTACAACTTGATTGGAGTCCACCTGTGGTAAACTCAACTGATTGCAAAGACCAAGCCAAGAGGTTGAAGGAATTGTCTGTAGAGCTTTGAGACAGGATTGTGTCGAGGCACAGACCTGGGGAAAATGGCTGCAGCATTGAAGATCGCCAAGAACACAATGGCCTCCATCATTCTTAAATGGAATAAGTTTGGAACCACCAAGACTCTACCTAGAGCTGGCCACCCAGCCAAACAGAGCAATCGGAGGAGAAGGGCCTTCGTCGGGGAGGTGAACAGGAACCCGATGGCCACTCTGACAGGGCTCTAGAGTTCCTTTGTGGAGACGGGAGAACCTTCCAGAAGGACAACCATCTTTGCAGCACTCCACCAATCAGGCCTTTACAGTAGAGTGTCCAGACTGAAGCCACTCTTCAGTAAAAGGCTCATGGATAGCCTGCTTGGAGTTTGCCAAAAAGGCACCTAAAGACTCTCAGACCTTGAGAAACAAGATTCTCTGGTCTGATGAAACCAAGATGGAACTCTTTGGCATGAATGCCAAGCGTCACGTCTGGAGGAAACCTGGCACCAAGCCTACGGTGAAGCATGGTGGTGGCAGCATCATGCTGTGGGGATGTTTTTCAGCAGCAGGGACTGGGAGACTAGTCAGGATTGAGGCAAAGATTAACAGAACAAAATACAGAGAGATCCTTGATGAAAACCTGCTCCAGAGCTCTCAGGACCTCAGACTGGGGCGAAGGTTAACCTTCCAACATGTCAACAACCCTAAGCACACAGCCAAGACAATGCAGGAGTTGCTTCTGAATGTCCTTGAGTGGCCCAGCCAGAGCCCAGACTTGAACCCGATCGAACATCTCTGAAGAGACCTGAAAATAGCTGTACAGCAACGCCCCCATCCAACTTTACAGAGCTTGAGAGGATCTGCAGGGAGGAATGGGAGAAACTCCCCAAATGTCCCTGTATTTTATGTGGAAATTTGCAAACATTTCTAAAAACATGTTTTTGCTTTGTCATTATGGGGTATTGTGTGTAGCTTGATGAGGAAAAAACAATGAATTATATTTTAGAATAAGGCTGTAATGTACTGTAACATCACGACAATCATGTACTGACATGTAACTGGCCTGTGTTGTCCCATTTCTAATGTGCTGTAAGTATAACTTTGACTACCTCTCTCTTGCCCCCCCCCCCCCCAGTACCACATCAACAAGCTGTCCCTGTCGGAGCCCCAGACGATGACCTCCAGTCCAGCCATGGATGACCTGGACTCAGCCCTACAGGGTCTGGAGGTCAAGCTGGATGGGGCAGAAAGCAGCCCACAAGACATGCTAGTCAGAACATTATGACTCTTTATTCCACCTGACAGAAACATGTCCCACAACATATTGCATTGTGAAGTCAAAATATATGTGTTTGTGAATATGTATTTCAGTTATGTATTTGACTTTAGATAAATAAAGTAGCCTCAGTAGAATGACATAAGATTTTATCCACACAGGGGAACAAGATGCCAGAATGATTTCCCATGCCTATTTGAAAAGTCAGACATGGAATCATTAGCATGTTACTTTGTCTTCAACACAGGAGAACCTGACTGCCCCAGAGCTGAATGATTATTTGAAGATATTCCGGTAAGAGCCGACATTTATGTGAAAACAATTCTGATTCCTCAATTACCTACTCTATATTTACAATGGAACACACCAAATTACACACACAAACACGCACAATCAGCATACCCACACCCACAGCATCTGAAGCATCATAACAGTAATAAGTGTACTTCTGTATCAGGCCCAAGAGGTTGACTCTGAAGGGATACAAGCAGTACTGGTTCAAGTTTAAGGATGCCTCCATCTCCTACTATAAGAGCAAAGAGGAGAGCCTGGGAGAACCCATTCAACAGATCAACCTCAAAGGTATGAAGCAGACACTGAGAATCTCAATTGCATTTCCTGCATCCTCTCTCCTGGCCTCGTTCTCAAAACCCATTGGATGAGAAGGTCGGAGAAGGAATCAAGGAAATGCAAATGAGATTCTCCCTTAAATCCAATGTATTTTTATCTCTTTCACCTGCTTATACAAACAGTAAAATTACCTTTCATCTTTTTCAGGCTGTGAGGCTGCTCCCGATGTGAACGTCGCTGGACAGAAGTTCTGCATCAAGCTTCTGATTCCAGCTCCAGAGGGCATGAACGAGGTCTACCTGCGCTGTGAAAATGTGGGTTACACACACATACACTGCCAGATACATGAGTAGTACATTTCTTACAAACTAAGATCCACGATAAGGTCTAAGATCTTGCCCATGATTGAAGTATACGTCGCTCTGTTTATCTTTCGCTCGCTCTCTCTCCAGGAGGAGCAGTATTCCAGGTGGATGGCAGCCTGTCGTCTGGCCTCTAAAGGGAAGAGTCTGGCAGACAGGTTGTTCCAGAGCGAGGTCCAGAGCATCCTCTCCTTCCTGGCCATGCAGCAGACCAACCCCAACACACACACCGATGACAGCATGAGCATCAACACACACAGCCTGGTCTCTCCACGCTACAGCAAGAAGTACAAGGTCAAACAGGTAACAAGTAGCGATGAACATCTTCATCATGTGTGTACCAATGATAAACCCTGATGAACTACATCATGATACACAGGTAACTGACAAAATAAAGGAAACATAAAGTGTCTTAATAGGGCGTTTGGCCAGAACAGCTTCAATGCACCTTGGCATAGATTCTACAAGTGTCTGGAGATCTATTGGAGGGATGTGACACCATTCTTCCATAAGAAATCCCATTAGTATGTGTTTTGTTGATGGTGGAAAATATTGTCTCAGGCGCCCCTCCAGATTCTCCCATAAGTGTTTAATTGGGTTACGATCTTGTGACTGAAACGGCCATGGCATATGGCTTACATAGTTTTATTGGTGTTTACCTTGCCAAGAAAATACAACCCACACCATGAGAGCCACCAGAACCTTCATTTACAAGTGTTTCCTTTATTTTGGCAGGTACCTGTATATCAAACACAGTACAACTCAGTTGAGTCACTTGAAAGACCATTATACCTCCTTCTAACCCCACATAATATAACCTTGACCCTCTCTCTCTCTGGCCATGCCCAGTTGACCCCTCGTATCCTGGAGGCATATCAGAACGTGGCTCAGCTCTCCCTGACCGACGCCCTCCTCCGCTTCCTCCAGATCTGGCAGGCCCTGCCAGACTTTGGAATTTCCTTCGTGGTGGTGAGGTAAGGAGGATCTGGCAACCCAGTGTATTACATGTTTCACAACGAGGCTAGTCTTGGTACCTAGAACCAAATATTGCGTGCACTAGCTAGGCAGATACCTCAATTTACATTTATGTAAAGTCTATCACCAAAGATTAGTGAGAGGCTAAGGGCTGGTCTAATGATAAATTGTTGTGGTGAAGTTGCGTCTAGTGGCTGGTCTCTGACCCGTTTAGGTTCAAGGGCAGCAGGAAGGACGAGGTGCTGGGCATCGCCCCCAACCGTCTGATCCGTATCGACTTGGGGGTGGGAGACGTGGTCAAGACATGGCGCTACAACAACATGAGGCAGTGGAATGTCAACTGGGACATACGACAGGTGACCTGACTCATCAAACAATCAGTCAAAATGTTCACATTTTTCTGCACATAATCTTCTACATCGCCAAATACACACTGAACACGGTCTCTGTTACCCTTTTTTATGGTCATTTAGCGTTTTCTCATCTTTTCTGTGTGTGTGTGTGTGTGTGTGTGTGTGTGTTACGAACTCTCAGGTGGCGATAGAGTTTGATGGGAACGTGAACATGGCGTTCAGTTGTGTGACGGCTGACTGCAAGATCGTCCATGAGTTCATTGGAGGCTACATCTTCATGTCAACACGCAGCCGTGAGCAGAGTGACACGCTCAACGAAGAGCTCTTCCACAAGCTGACAGGGGGCCACGAAGCTCTGTGACACCCTCAACCCCCACCCCTCCCAGTAATATACAGCAGCTATAGCCCAAGGAACAATCTATACATCAGATACACCAGTGGACAGTTTGAGTGGTTAAGGGTGCGCCTGCAGCAGCCTTGAAGAGAAATGACAACCAGTCCACCCTGGGATCCTAAAAGACATGCAGTTGCTTGTTCAATAAATCAAGGAAGAGTTGACCCATGAATATAGTCTAATAGAAAATGATTAACAATATAAAGAGTTGTCAATTCTGAAATCCAGAATTAAATATGTTTATTGACATATATAAAACAGTGACAGGTGTTTTAATTTCCAGATGAGGCATTTGGCTTGATGGTTGTGTCCTTAAGAGTATGATGGCAGAGTTTCCTGAAATGTGACTGACGGCACATGAAGCCGCAGGCAGTGTGTGTGTCTCTGTGGAGCAGTTGAGACTGTCGGTTGGCAAACCCACAGCTTGTGCCTGCTGGTTCCCATCTGATGCATCCTCTGTATCTTTGTCATGTGACAATATTATCAGGAACACCAGTCAGTCTCTGTGCCTGTACTGTGTCCTGTATGGTATTAGAGTTGTTGTTGAGCTGTTGTTGAGTTGTTGTTGAGCTGTTGTTGAGTTGTTGTTGAGCTGTTGTTGAGTTGTTGTTGAGCTGTTGTTGAGGGTGTTTTCAGTCTCAGTCTTATTCACCCAGAGTCTTCAGGGTTCTGGTCCCGAACAGTATTGGTTACCATGGAAACAGTCTAGATAGAACTGGAAATCAACAGCCGTCTGGTGACAAATTCAGCCAAGTCTTTACCTCCAAAGCACAGATAACCCTCTTCACCTACTCCAGTGGCAGAATACTCTCTGAAACAGTAGATTTCTATAATTTGTCAATATTCACTTCCCTCTCTATCCATCCCTCCCATCTAACATCATTCTCTTCATGAGTGTGTGAGGTACTCACGTGTGGGTATTAGTTTTAGGGCACGGCTGAAGTATCGGGGAAGTAGTTTCCCCTCAGTGTCCCCAGGTGTCAGCAATACACCGTTCTCCGACCAGAAGAACTGGATACCCTCTGCAGAAGAAACCAAAACACACAAAGGAAAATACTTATGCATTTAGACATGAGAGCACTACAATGGCAGCACTCAGCTACTGTAAGTTACCTCGGGTGAGCTTACCAGACAATGCTTTGGGGACGTCAATGAATATGGCCAAGTCACAGTCTCTCCTCATGCCTGGAGCAAAAAGATACAGACATCAAAACGAAGCCCATCTATGACAGGTTCTATGAGAAGTTACCCAGACCCAGATTAAGCCAATTCAGGGACTAAAAGCACTTTAGGAAATCCTTTATTGAACATTATTTTAAATCCAGGAGTAGGCTATGATCCAGGAGTATTTCAGCCAAAATACTTTCCCAGTGCTTTCTCCTCCATCTCCCTTACCACTGATGACCCCGTCCTCCCCCGGTAGGCCCAGGGCCAGGTGTATGTGTGTTCTGTTCATGCGGCTGAGGCCCTCGGAGCGGATGGAGGGCCAGAGGCGGAGATAGGAGCCATGGATTCCCTCCCTGGGACAATCAGGAGAACCCGGGTGTACAGCCTTCAGGTCCAGATCACACACCTCCTCAGACAGACAGACACACAGCAGACCCTTACTACTGACACTAGACCTGGCACTGTTTAGCCATTGTTTATGACCCCGTCATGCTCCACCTAGGGATCCGTCAAAAATGGCACGCTATTCTCTATAGTGCACAAGTCTTGACCCTAAGTGGGCTGAGCTCTGGCCAAAATAAGTGCACTATATTGGAAATAGGGTGCCCTAGATATTTTTCCTACCTGCACAGAGTGTCCCTGATTGGCTCGGATCTGCAGCCGTCCGTCCTCAGGGTGAGGGCGGAGCTTGAATCGCTGCTTGTCATTGGTGGCCACAACTCTCTCCACATCCTCCAATGAGAAGGCATGGAACTGTGCATGAGCCAGTAGGTCCTCCACAAATAGGAAGCCATCTAGGGACAATGAGGAACAGCATTATTATTCAGACCTAAATGAGGAGTACAGATTGTAGATTACATGTCATGTTATTTATGCAGCAATATGAAATTCTGGTACAGTGGTAACTATTATAAGATAGACAAAATGCAGCCAAATAAACTGCTTTTATACCAGGATTCATGTGAAGTCCCATTTGATTGGCTCCATGGCGCAGGGCAAAGGACAAAGACTTGGAGAGGCGGACATCCTTGTCCTGAAAGGCAACACAGGCACACAGGTTGTGACCCACGTAAAAAAATACTACAGTATAGTATGGTAAATACTATAGTATTCACTGTAGTGTTTTTGCAGACTTTAGTCCAACAATACTGTAGTGTATACTGTAGCAATTACTGTATAAATACTCCAGTAGAATACAACTTTAGTATATACTATAGTGATGACTGTAGTGTTTTTGAGGATTGTAGTATACTGTAGTATTTATGCATACATTACTGTAGTAAAGGGGTGTCGAACTCATTCAAATCAAATATATCCATAGTTTTTGACATTTTCGATGTGCCTTAGCGAGCTGGACAGTCAAGAAACTGTATCAATATATGTCCATTGACTATGCACAGTGATTATTACGAGCTGGACAGTCAAGAAACTGGACAGTCAAGAAACTGTATAAATCAATATAAAGTTCAAATCAAATTTTATTGGTCACATACACATGGTTAGCAGATGTTAATGCGAGTGTAGCGAAATGCTTGTGCTTCTAGTTCCGAGAATGCAGTAATAACCAACGAGTAATCTAACCTAACAATTCACAACAACTACCTGATATACACAAGTGTAAAGGGATAAAGGATATGTACATAAAGATATATGAATGAGTGATGGTACAGAGCGGCATAGGCAAGATGCAGTATATGGTATCGAGTACAGTATATACATATGAGATGAGTAATGTAGGGTATGTAAACATATAAAAGTGGCCTTGTTTAAAGAACAAAATACTGCAGTTTCCTCGGAACGCGAAGCGAGGCGGCAATCTCTGTCGGCGCCGGAAATCAAGTTCATTGTCATTTCTACACAGTTTTGGCCCGTATGTTTGACACCCCTGCGATAGTAGACCTATTTACTATAGTGTTGTTGTTTTATTATATTTGATATAGAAGTGGAAGTTTTCTCCTTCAGGGAATCTACTGGAGAAAAACTAAAACAGATAATTTTCCATAGCCTGTAGTTACGCCAGGGGTCTGACTCAGAGCTTCTGCTCTTTCTATAACCTGTAGGGAAAACAATATCTCCAGATGCTTTCCAGTACCCTGCTACTAGCTATAATATAATTGGAGAAGGAATAATGCAATATATAGAAATAGGGTACAGCCCAAACGGGACTAATATATGGCTCTCTCCTCTTACCTCTACACGATTACCTCGCCTCCCCCTTCCTCCACGTCCTCTTCCTCCACGGTCCATTTACAGTTATTTCTGTCGGTTTAACGTGGAATGGATCTCTCTCAACTCTCATTACATTAGGCTACACAGCAAGGCAAGCTACCACCATGATTCAAATGGTATGGTGCCCGACATGCCTACTAAACATGCCAATTGCCATGCGTACTAAAGATATGTTCGCACATTCAAAGCGCAATGTTGAATGTTCGCAAGTAAGCACAATCAACAACTGTGGTCGTACAACTCACTGGCAAAATACACATTTACATATATGGTAAAAACAGAACGAAATGTAAACAAGCAGGCACATTCCACTTCCACTTTGTTCAGACTCCAAACAGTAGGTGGCAGTAAGTTACTTTATCTCTTTGTTTTGTGTCAATAAAGCCAGGATAGAGGCTACGTCTTTAGCAGGTAAGAATATATTGTAGCAGCTGGCCAATGATTGAGTGAAATATAACAATCATGTTTCTAACTACATTTTGGTACATGTCCCTATAAAGCCTTTATGAAGTGATATGAAACATGTTTATTTAGAGATGTACGGACTAATATTTTCATAATTCAGTGTCAGCAAGCTAACAGTTAGCTGGCTAACATTGGGCCAGCTAGCATCAAAACAGCTGTAAACATTCAAATACATGAATCACTCGTGTTTATCGCGCACTTACTCGCTACTAAGAACCTGTAATGTTTTCTAGTTATGAACAACAGTGCTTGATGTGTAGCTATCGAAAATGACTGATCGTTATGTCTTGCCTGCAGCGCTTGTTGGGAAGAGAAGCATGAGGGGTTTCTTGCCTTCACCAAGCATACAACCAATGCCTGACGACAAAGGTCGGAAGCTATAGCCTTTTTTAGAATCCAAGTTTAATACTTATACACTCGTCTCTAACATGTCACGTTAGGCTCAACGTTCTGTATATGGTTGGTATTTTCGGGTTTTATTTTGAATAGTGATTATGGCTGAGCCTAACCGAACCACACAGCTGATTGCAAGAACACGTGCTTTGGTCGACTATGTTCGGTTACATTCTGCTATTGTTGACATATTGTGCATCACCTCCCATACATGAAGAGATTGAACATACAATTGACCACCTATCGGTGTCGCAAAAAATTGGGTAAACAACCCTTTCTTGTGGATACCCTGCCTCCACCTCTTACCGCCAAAAGGACCAACAGCATGTACAACCGGTAGAGTAAGTGTACATTTCATTTTATTGGCCTGTAGAGACTACTGCATCTTTTCTAGGGCGACTTCAGTCAGACTGATAATCCAGGGAGTAATCATGGCAAGTCTGATGTTTAGACAAGGGTGGCGAGTCCAATCAGAGTTTTCTGAAGTATATTGATTGCCAGTGTGAGGGAGCACACTGTAACACTTCAGTAGGTGCTTCACTGGTTCTTTGTTTCTTACATGTCATCCTATCCATCAGACTCCCTTGTAACTCATTCTCCTCTCTCTTCCTTCTCTCCCTCTCCCTCCCCTTTCTCTCCCTCTCCCTCCCCTTTCTCCCCCTCTCCCTCCCCTTTCTCTCCCTCTCCCTCCCCTTTCTCTCCCTCCCCTTTCTCTCCCTCCCCTTTCTCTCCCTCTCCTTTCTCTCCCTTCTCTCCCTCTCCTTTCTCTCCCTTCTCTCCCTCTCCTTTCTCTCCCTTCTCTCCCTCTCCTTTCTCTCCCTTCTCTCCCTCTCCTTTCTCTCCCTTCTCTCCCTCCCCTTTCTCTCCCTCCCCTTTCTCTCCCTCTCCCTCCCCTTTCTCTCCCTCTCCCTCCCCTTTCTCTCCCTCTCCCTCCCCTTTCTCTCCCTCTCCCTCTCCCTCTCCTTTCTCTCCCTTCTCTCCCTCTCCTTTCTCTCCCTCTCCTTTCTCTCCCCCTTCTCTCCCTCTCCTTTCTCCCTCTCCCTCTCCTTTCTCTCCCTTCTCTCCCTCCCCTTTCTCTCCCTCCTCCCCCTCCCCCTTTCTCTCCCTCTCCCTCCTTTCCCCTTTCTCTCCCTCTCCCTCCCCTTTCTCTCCCTCTCCCTTCTCTCCCTCTCCTTTCTCTCCCTCTCCCTCCCCTTTCTCTCCCTCTCCCTCCACAGACATGGAGTTCCCCCAACACTCCCTGCAGCTTCTGTCCGGTCTGCGTTCTCAGCGTCAGCGTAGGTTCCTGTGCGACTGCACTGTCCTCGTGGGTTCCTCCCGTTTCCTCGCCCACCGGGCTGTCCTGGCCTCCTGCTCTCCATTCTTCCACATGTTCTACTCCGATCCCCCTGGGTCCGCTGGTGCTGGCGGGGCCAGCTCAGTCACGCTGGACGGGGATATCGTGACAGCAGCGGCGTTCGGTCTGTTGTTAGACTTCATGTACGAAGGCGTGCTGAGGTTGGAGACCCCTCCCCCAGCAGAGGACGTGCTGGCGGCGGCGAGCTTCCTCCACATGAACGAGGTGGTCCGGGTGTGTAAGAGACGGCTACAGCACCGACCACCACCGGCTGAGGCAGACAGCACGCGCCCGGAGGAGAGTGGAGTGGCAGCAGTGGGCGGTAGTGGACCCGGGGTTGGCATGGCAACAGGAGCTGCCAAAGCGGTGGCGATGTCAGTGTCTCAGTCTGCATCAATGGCGTTGCAGAGAAGCCAGTTGGGCTCTTCTACAAGGTCAGAGAGGAGAGTGGAGGTTCCGGCGCACGCTCCTCTGAGTCCGGACATGGCCGACACCACCCAGCCTGGCATGGACCACGCTCTCACTCATGTGGGTGAGCTGGTTACCCTCTCCTCCGGTCCCTCTCTCCGACTGGGGGGTCTGAGTCAGGGAGAGGGTCAGGGAGGCTCGGCCCTCTGCAGCCCCTGCAGCTCCACAGAGTCATACAGTCACAGTAGCCACCAGCGCCAGCCCTCTTCATCAGCGGCATCACCAGTGGTACCTGTGACCCAGACTGATGGCTCCAGCTCCATGGTGGGGATACTGACCCAGTCTGACCACAGCAGCTCCTCCAGTCCAGAACAGGACAGCCATAACCCTGTCTCTGACAACAAGAGCACAGTCATCACACCAGGCATGCAATGCCAGCAGCATGGTCTCAGTATCAACACACACCCTCAGATTAGAATACAGCATTCACTGTCACTACACCTCACCTCACCTCCCAACCTGAACCTTGTAACCCATCAGGGCCAAACCTCAACCCTGTCCAGGCCTGAAGGGCTGCAGCATGGGGGGTCAGAGAGGGAGAGCAGGGAGGTTAGTGAACACTCTAACATGGGGACTGTGGGAGTGGAGGAGCCCCTGGCAGGGAGAGAAGAAGTGGAGCAGGAGGATGTGGTGAAGGTAAAGGTGGAGGCCATAGTGATCTCAGATGAGGAGTTTGAGGAGATGGAAGGAGTGGTGATGAGGAGAGAAATAGAGGGGAGAGAACGAGGGATGATGATGGAGGTAGAGGACAGGAATGACTTTGATGATGATAACCACAGAGATGAACTGAATAACCCCCACTTTCTCCCTTTTCACACCCACCACGCCTTACTCCAGATGACCCACTCCCACCCCTCTGAGCCTCTCTCCTTCCCCCTCTCCCCCTCCGGACCCGGCACCACCTCCTCTGACGCTCCCCCTTTCCCCTCCTCCCTCTTCCCCTCTGTGGGCCAACATTCCGACCAGCCCGCCTACTTCCAGGATTCCATGGGGAACTACGTTGAGGACGTCCCCACGTGCAGCGTCTGTGGAAAGACGTTCTCGTGCGCGTACACCCTGAGGCGACACGCCATTGTGCACACGCGCGAGCGCCCCTATGAGTGCCGCTACTGTTACCGTAGCTACACGCAGTCAGGTGACCTGTACCGCCACATTAGGAAGGCTCATGACTCCAGCCTGCCAGCCAAACGCAGTAAGGGAGACACTGAGGAGGGCCAGCCTCCACACAGCTAGCTGTATACTTCTCCACACTAAAGAGAATGAAACATTATTTATGCCTTCCCCCTTCCAACACCAGACATCCTGGTCTTGCATGTCCGATCTGGGATACATTCAAAATTACTTTCCAAATGGTCTGAAAAATGCCAGAGGCCCAGATCTAGTGCGCAGGTTGAGGGAAGATTTAGAGCGTGTCGCCCAGATGTTTCCCTCCACCAGGATGGTCTTTTCAGACCTAGTGATGAGACAGGTGGTGCAAGCCAGACATGCACATGCCCGGGAATGAGCAGACCTGGCACTTGGTCAACTAGCTGGGTCTGCATTCCTGAGGGACAGGGGCCAGTGGTGTTTTAGCTATTTTAAATGGGACTTTCAGGACTTTTGTCTTTTACACATGTATCTGTACCAGATGTCTTACTATGACCTCAGTGCCAAAATAATTTGTGTACTGTACTACAGGTAACTGCCAAAATATAGAAACATGAGTAAATGAGAGACAAAGCATATTAAAAGCAGGTGCTTCCACACAGGTGTAGTTCCTTAGTTAATTAAGCAATAACATCCCATCATGCCTATGGTCATGTATAAAATTGCTGGGCAGGCCATTATTTTGGCTACCATGGCCATGCCCCCATCCACAGGCGCGAGTGGTCACTGAATGGTTTGATGAGATGTAAACCATATGCTATGGCCGTCTCAGTCACCACATATCAACCCAACTGAACACTTCTGGGAGATTCTGGAGCAGCGCCTGAGAGAGCGTTTTCCGCCACCATCAACAAAATACCAGATGGAATTTCTCATGGAAGAATGGTGTCTCATCCCTCCGATAGAGTTCCAGACACTGGTAGAATCTATGCCAAGGTGCATTGAAGCTGTTCTGGCTCGTGGAGGTCCAACGCCCTATTAAGACATATGGTGGTGTTTCCTTTATTTTGGCAGTTACCTGTATGTTATAATATATTCTAGATAGAAATCGGCAGTTGTCAAGGGTACAGTTTTTGGCAACACTAATAGCATAATTGTCTGATACTTCTATATAGAAATCTCCATTGTTGCCAACTTTCACGATTAGATGAGTATCATTACTACTTCATTGCTGTGAATAGAACATGGACAGTTCTTCAGTCCAACATATTTAGATATTTCCTTCCATTGGAGTACTGTTCAATAAATGACTTCAACACAATTACAATGGCCTATAATATGAGTAGAATTGTTGACAGAAATATACAACAAAAAGAACATGGTACAATTAGCTACAGAGGTCACAAGAAGCAGCAAGCACAATTCACCCCATGGATGTGTAAAAGATAGACACTGTCCATTACAACACTAGGGACTGTAAGGAGTATTCTACCCATTGTCTGGCCATTATTCCTATTTTCACAAGCTAAGCGATGGCTACTGAACTCAACCAATGTGTTGAGGCAGTCTTCGGGCTGCAGCAGGAAAATGAAGGTAGAGAAGGCATTGATCTTTGCTTTGGCCTCTTCCATGTCAGTCATCCACTGGCATGTGTATCTGTCAAAGATGAATCATGTGTTATTCCACATAGGCCACATATGGTAACGCATGCTAATGGTCCTCTTAAAACAAATTCTTGTTTCGCACACTCACCACTTTTGCAGGATCCGGCCAGGTCATTGCCATGACGATGCCGTCATCAGAGTTGGGTGGAGTCCTGAGGTTCCCGTAGGTGATGTTATGGAACACCTTCACTGTACTGTGCTGGATACACACATTAGCTAACATATAACATTACTGTAAGTGAGTGAAGAGTTTAAATATGCAGCATGGTGTTGTACAGTATGTGTCCAAGCTGCAGACAATGGAAAAGGAAGTGTTGGTGTGGGGATCACAGCACAAACATTGATTATAGCTATCTTTGTGAGTTGTTTCCCAGTGGCAAATGTTTTGTAGATTTTGATAAGTGATTACAGACAGATTTGAGCAGATTCTGACAGTATTCCTTGTGAGTTGTTGACCTGCTATGGTAGATTATTTAAATATTGGCCAGACGGTGATGATTTTGGCAGTGTTTATTGTTTACCACCTGGTCAGAGCCTGGTTTGTTGACCTCTCTTCGACTACACAGGCCTGGTGCCTGTGGACAGCTCCTGACCTTTTAACCCACGACCCCTGAACGACACAGTTTTCTCTATGGGAAATGTGGAAGTGAATCTGTGTTAAAGTAATCTGTATTGACAGTAGACAACACTCTGTACTCTTTGTGACATCAGGTGTTGGTTTTCCACAAAGGTTTATGTACAGAATGCATGCATGGAGCTACTGCTGCCTCAACGTACCATGTTTTCAGTCTTTGATGGTGGCTGTAAAGAACTGGGACACCTCTGCAGGGTAGTAGGTGAACAGGGTGGCATTCTGCCTGACTCACCGAGTCCAGCTGTAACGTGGTCACACTGCAATTGGATGACATCCTGAAAGCGAGGGGCAAAATGTCAGAAACATGTATAGGGCTCATATGCACTATTATATATTACAATACATTCCATTTATGGGCATTTGGGCCATCACACGTTGTTCCTATGTTTATCTTTAGCGGTTGTTACTTTCCACTTCCTCTCTCTTGCAACGTCATTTGAGTAGTCAGGATTTAGCGCAACGACACACCTTGACCAGAACAGAAGGCAAGTTAGCTGGATAAGGCATTGATCTTCCTTTGTAATATACCCCTCTGCGGATTTCAGCTTTAAGGAAAACGTATGCACTGCAGTGAATAAACATAAGATAAAACAGACCATTGGCAAACCTATGATAACAGTATAATTGGCAAACGTTAGCTAGCTGGCGTGTCTGTTCAACAATGCAATGGACTGATTCCCAAGCTCAGCCTGCTACATTTTCTAGAGCACTTTCGCAAACAAAAACAATCGAAACATTGTCGACAATATTGATACAGTGTGTGGACTGAAAAACACAGTTACACTGTGTGTATATATATATATATATAAAACTCATAAACAGATATTTCACCATCTACCTTTCAAAGGTTTTCCTCCAACTTCCACGTGGGAAGTCAACTTTGACGTGTTGGAAAGGAGCTTCTTCACCACAGGAAGACATGTTTTTTGGCGCGTGCAGTCAACTAATTTGGGGTATGTTGCCCCTTCTTATTTATTTCACCTTTATTTTACCAGGGAGGCCAGTTGAGAACAAGCTCTTATTTACAACTGCTACTTGGCCAAGATAAAGCAAAGCAGTGCGACACACAGAGTTACATGGGATAAACAAACGTACAGTCAATAACACAATAGGAAAATCTATATACAGTCTGTGCAAATGTAGTAAGATTAGGGAGGTAAGGCAATAAATAGGCCATAGTGGCAAAACAATTACAATTTAGCACTAACACCGTAGGGTTATATGTGTAGAAGATGAACTTGCAAGTAGAGATACTGGGGTGCAAAGGAGCAAAATAATAAATAACAATATGGGGATGAGGTAGTTGGGTGGGCTTTTTACAGATTGGCTGTGTGCAGGTGCAATGATCGGTAAGCTGCTCTGACAGCTGATGCTTAAAGTTGGTGAGGGAGATATAAGACTCCAGCTTCAGTGATTTTTGCAATTCGTTCCAGTCATTGGCAGCAGAGAACTGGAAGGAAAGTCAGCCAAAGCAGGAGTTGGCTTTGGGGGTGACCAGTGAAATATACCTGCTGGAGCGCATGCTACGGGTGGGTGCTGCTATGGTGACCAGTGAACTGAGATAAGGCGGGGCTTTACCTTTAAGACTTATAGATGACCTGGAGCCAGTGGGTTTGGTGACGAATATGATACAAGGGCCAGCCAACAAGAGCGTACAGGTCGCAGTGGTGGGTAGTATATGGGGCTTTGGTGACAAAACAAATGACACTGTGATAGACTGCATCCAATTTGCTGAATAGTGTTGGAGGCTATTTTGTAAATGACATCACCGAAGTCAAGGATCAGTAGTCAGTCAGTTTTACGAGGGTATGTTTGGCAGCATGAGTGAAGGATGCTTTGTTGCTCTGGATAAGAGCGTCTGCTAAATGACTTAAATGTAATGTAATGTAAATGAAATAGGAAGCCGATTCTAGATTTAATTTTGGATTGGAGATGCTTAATGTGAGTCTGGAAGGAGAGTTTACAGTCTAACCAGACACCTAGGTATTTGTAGTTGTCCACATATTCTAAGTCAGAACCGTCCAGAGTAGTGATGCTAGGCGGGCGGGTACGGGCAGCGATCGGTTGAAGAGCATGCATTTAGTGTTACTTGCATTTAAGTGCAGTTGGAGGCCACGGAAGGAGTGTTGTATGGCATTGAAACTCGTCTGGAGGTTTGTTAACACAGTGTCCAAAGAAGGGCCAGATGTATACAGAATAGTGTCGCCTGCGTAGAAGTGGATCAGAGAATCACCAGCAGCAAGAGCGACATCATTGATGTATACAGAGAAAAGAGTCAGCCCGAGAATTGAATCCTGTGACACCTCCATGGAGACTGCCAGTCTCATTCCCTTTATTCTCATATTCTCCTTGTGTTCTCCCATTCCCCTTTCTTCCTCAGCCCCCCCATCATGTTCAATTTCCTCCTCCTCTCCTGTTGCTCCCTCCTCCACACTGAGTCAGACCAGACTCTCCTCTTCTCCTGTTGCTCCCTCCTTCACAGTGAGTCAGACCAGACTCCTCTTCCTGTTGCTCCCTCCTCCACACCGAGTCAGACCAGACTCTCCTCTTCTCCTGTTGCTCCCTCCTTCACAGTGAGTCAGACCAGACTCTCCTCTTCTCCTGTTGCTCCCTCCTTCACAGTGAGTCAGACCAGACTCTTCTTCTCCTGTTGCTCCCTCCTTCACACCGAGTCAGAACAGACTCTCTTTCTCCTGTTGCTCCCTCCTTCAGTGAGTGCTCCCTCCTCCACACCGAGTCAGACCAGACTCTCTTCTTCTCCTGTTGCTCCCTCCTTCACAGTGAGTCAGACCAGACTCTCTTCTTCTCCTGTTGCTCCCTCCTTCACAGTGAGTCAGACCAGACTCTCCTCTTCTCTTTCTGTGGCCTCCATGTCATTCTTTCTTACTTCTTTCTCTCTGGCTACTTCCTCCCTATGACTCCCTGACTCAATTTGACTTATTGACTCCCCCTTTTGACTCATTGTCTATGCCCTATGACTCCCTGATTCCAGATTTGACTTGATTCCTCCATTTGACTCACCAACCCTTCCCTATGACTCAGGGACTCCTACTCCTCCTGTTTGTCTTGCTCTTTGCCTCCGATGTCCCATCATTCTCTTAGCTTTGTACCACAGAGGCAGAAGATACTGAAGCCTCAGCAATAACCACCTTCCTGGATCCTGCAGAGGACCTGTCTGTTGCGCTATGCCCTGCTCTTCCTCCCTTCTTCCTCCTCTCCCTGCTGCTGACGCTGTCTTTACTTTGCTTGTGGAGCAAGAAGACTTTCAATATCATCATCCTCATCTGTAACGGGATCTACAGACCATGAATACCCCTTCAGGGTTCTGCTGCTTGGTCCATGTCCACTTGACAGATACACTGCACCCGCACAGATTTGAGTTCAGCAATTACATTTAACAGTCAGCTAGGGCCAGTGTGGCCAATGTTGACACTTAGCTTGGGTTTAGTTGCTGGTACATTGTTAGTTAGTATACAGTTGAGCTTGTTTAGATTGTATGAAAAGTTTAGTTTGTATGAAGCAATGGTTCTTACCTGGTTTGATGTCCAGCTCATGTGCCAGATCGCTGCTCTTCTCTCTCCACAAGGTTACGCTGCAGCTTCATCCTCCCGCGCTCACTGTGGGGAGGAGGACACGACAGAACAGAGCTATTGAACATGCTCGGATTTATTTTATTTCCAGTGCTTCCTGACATTCCTAGCTTTCCCTGAGAGTACATCAGATTGAATGTTGTTCATGCTACATCAGATATCAACCGGAGAACCGACGTTGCTATGGTGATCGAGATATGAGCAGAGGGAACAGCTACGAGATGAAGGCAGCGGTGATAGAGCATCATTAGAGACCCAGTCTGCGGTCCATCCACCAGCGGTTCAGATGAACACTCAGGACCTGCAGAGAAGTGAGAGGAGAAAGTACTGTATACGGTTTGACTTTTTCCTAAAAATATAGACTTGAAGAGATATTACAGTGAGAAACACTGAACCCAACAGCAGAATGACTGAATACACCAGGCCTTTACTGTCTTTACTGATGAACACCTGCCAACCATAAAAACACTTGATCTTTGCATCTGGGAACCTCAAGGGTATAGTGTCTAGTAGCTTTTTGGTTTGTCAACCGGAACCACACAGAAACGAATCAACACCAAAAAATATGTCCCTGCCTCTGATCCGTAGTCGACCACCAGAGTGCGCAGGAACCAAGGAAACCCAAGTCCCAGAAGCACATCAAATATATTATTACCAATGGAGATAGAGACAGCCCCCCCATACCTAAAAAACAAACACACACACAATAGTCAAAACAAGGCATACAAAACAAGGCATTATAGGTGACATAGGAGATTACGTTATGTGATGTGTATTATGTGTAGGAATGTGTGTGTGTTTTTATGTGTGAGCTTGTGTATGTGTGCTCTGTAGTCATACCATCCAGACCATGAGGTAGGAGAAGAGTGCGATCCAGAATGTGGAGGCCAGAAAGGTCAGGCGCTACCAGCGGCTCCAGCGAGGCAGGACACAGTTGGGTACAGTGCAGCAGAGCAGCAGGCACAGAGGCCATGACACCAGCCAGCGCACACGCTCACAGTGCCCTCCTGAGGATGGAGGGAGCAGCACCTTGGTTTTCCAGTCATCTATCAATCAAGTGCAACAGTAGTCACAAAGAGCTTTACAGTAACCTGACCTCAACCTACAAAGAGCTTTACAGTAACCTGACCTCAACCTACAAAGAGCTTTACAATAACCTGACCTCAACCTACAAAGAGCTTTACAGTAACCTGACCTCAACCTACAAAGAGCTTTACAGTAACCTGACCTCAACCTACAAAGAGCTTTACAGTAACCTGACCTCAACCTACAAAGAGCTTTACAGTAACCTGACCTCAACCTACAAAGAGCTTTACAATAACCTGACCTCAACCTAAACCTGACCTCAACCTACAAAGAGCTTTACAATTACCTGACCTCAACCTACAAAGAGCTTTACAATTACCTGACCTCAACCTACAAAGAGCTTTACAGTAACCTGACCTCAACCTACAAAGAGCTTTACAGTAACAAACCTACAAAGAGCTTTACAGTAACCTGACCTCAACCTACAAAGAGCTTTACAGTAACCTGACCTCAACCTACAAAGAGCTTTACAGTAACCTGACCTCAACCTACAAAGAGCTTTACAGTAACCTGACCTCAACCTACAAAGAGCAAGAAGCAGCAGCAAGGAACCAGACTTTATCATCAGAATAAGTAAGGCATTACTCACCTGGCATTACTCACTATGAAGGGACTGAAAGGGACCACCTCTTCTTCCTCCAGCTCCTCCTCTTTGGGCTGTAACCCCCCTGTGTTCCCTTCCGGGCCCCCATCCCTGTCTCCGTCCCCCTCCAGGGACTGCCTCTCACTGTCCCCCGCCCCGCCGCTCTCTATTCCCCATGTGGCCCCATCGTGCTTCTGGCCCCGAGCACGGATCAACCTCTGTCTCTGTGTGAGTGAGAAGGTAAGAGACAAATTTTCTACGTTTTACAGTCTTTATCTGTTAGAGTAGAAGTATGTCACAACTCGAGCATGGCGTAGGAGAACATTCAACAGCACAATGTTGGCATTCAGCCAGAACAGAGCAACAGGGATGATACAAGCATAGTGTGTGTGTGTTTTGTCATTTATGCATCCAGCAAAGGCTAAGGCATGGGGGTGTAAGGGAATATGCAATGTATGTGTGAGTGTTTTCTCTTCTATTATAACCATGCATCTTTCCATGCTAAGTTGTGGACACATACCACTGTGTGTGTGGCGTGTACCTCAGTGATGACCATGCGTCCTGCCATGCGGAGGCGTGTGTACGGGGGGAAATGTGGGGTGATCAGGAGACAGAGGCTTGCCTCAGAAGCTCAGCTGGTGAGGCTGCAGACTCATCAACTCATCCACCATCACTCCTGGAGGAGGAGAGAGGGAGGAGGAGAGAGGGAGGAGGAGAGATGGAGGAGGAGAGAGGGAGGAGGAGAGAGGGAGGAGGAGAGATGGAGGAGGAGAGAGGGAGGGAGAGAGGAGGAGAGGAGAAGGAGAGAGGGAGGAGGAGAGATGGAGGAGGAGAGAGGGAGGAGGAGAGAGGGAGGAGGAGAGAGGGAAGGAGAGATGGAGGAGGAGAGATGGAGGAGGAGGAGAGAGATGGAGGAGGAGGAGGAGAGAGGAGGAGGAGAGAGGAGGAGGAGAGAGGGAGGAGGGAGGAGGAGAGAGGGAGGGAGGAGAGAGGAGGAGGAGAGAGAGGAGGAGGAGAGATGGGAGGAGGAGGGAGGAGGAGAGATGGATGGAGGAGGAGAGAGGAGGAGGGGAGGAGGGAGGAGAGGAGAGAGGGGAGGAGGAGAGAGGGAGGGAGGAGGAGGAGGAGGGAGGAAGGGAGGAGAGAGAGGGAGGAGGAGGAGAGATGGAGGAGGAGGAGAGATGGAGGAGGAGGGAGGAGGAGAGAGGGAGGAGATGGAGGAGGGAGAGAGATGGAGGAGGAGGGAGGAGGGAGGAGGAGGAGAGAGGGAGGAGGAGAGATGGAGGAGGAGGAGGGTGGAGATGGGAGGAGGAGGAGAGGATGGAGGAGGAGAGGGAGGGAGAGGAGGAGAGATGGAGGAGAGAGAGAGGAGGAGGAGAGAGGGAAGGAGAAGGAGAGAGGGAGGGAAAGGAGACAGGGAGGAGGAGATATGGAGGAGGAGAGAGGGAAGGAGAAGGAGAGAGGGAGGGAAAGGAGACAGGGAGGGAAAGGAGACAGGGAGGAGGAGAAGGAAGAGAAGGTGGAGGAGAGGGCGGATGGAGAGCATACATTTTCAGTTGAAGGAGCTACTCTATGTCTGATCCAATAGGAATATGTTCCAATCGATTGAAAAAAAATCTGAAGCAATGTGGATACAAGTGTGTGCATACACACACACACACTGCACAACGCAACGCATCACCGGGGGCAAACTACCTGCCCTCCAGGACACCTACACCACCCGATGTTACAGGAAGGCCATAAAGATCATCAAGGACAACAACCACCCGAGCCTCTGCCTGTTCACCCCGCTATCATCCAGAAGGTGAGTTCAGTACAGGTGCATCAAAGCTGGGACCGAGAGACTGAAAAACAGCTTCTATCTCAAGGCCATCAGACTGTTAAACAGCAACCACTAACATTGAGTGGCTGCTGCCAACACACTGACTCAACTCCAGCCACTTTAATAATGGGAATTGATGGGAAATTTAAAATATATCACTAGCCACTTTAAACAATGCTACCTAATATAATGTTTACATACCCTACATTATTCATCTCATATGTATACGTATATACTGTACTCTATATCATCCACTGCATCTTTATGTAATACATGTATCACTAGCCACTTTAACTATGCCACTTTGTTTACATACTCATCTCATATGTATATACTGTACTCGATACCATCTACTGTATCTTGCCTATGCTGCTCTGTACCATCACTCATTCATATATCTTTATGTACATATTCTTTATCCCCTTACACTTGTGTATAAGACAGTAGTTTTGGAATTGTTAGTTAGATTACTTGTTGGTTATTACTGCATTGTCGGAACTAGAAGCACAAGCATTTCGCTACACTCGCATTAACATCTGCTAACCATGTGTATTTGACAAATAAAATTTGATTTGACACACACACACACAACCAGTGGTAGACACAAACCCACCTCTCTTCAGCAGCACCATGTTAGTGTCACAGTCGACTCCTCCATGCCCAACTGCGGTGGTCCGTCTCAGGGTACTGAAACAGGGCTGACCCCCTCGACCACAGTGCCTTTCCACCAAGCCTGACAGGGATCTGTTGAACCTACACACAGACACAACACACAGTATCACAACCAACATCTGTCATGGATAGATACTGTACCTTGCTTGTGCTTATAGGAAGAAAATGTTGGGACTCCCGAGTGTTGCAGCGGTCTAAGGCACTGCATCTCAGTGCAAGAGGCGTTACTACAGTCCCTAGTTCGAATCCAGGCTGTATCACATCCGGACATGATTGGGAGTCCCAAGGGCGGTACACAATTGGCCCAGAGTCGTCCAGGTTTGGCCGGGGTAGGCCGTCATTGTAAATAAGAATTTGTTCCTAACTGACTTGTCTAGTTAAATAAAAAAATATTTAACAAATAAGAGGGCGCACTGAACAAACCGCAAACTATAAGATGCACAGTCAAAGCAGTCGATGGATAATGTAGTCAGTTACTCACTTCATGATGATAATGTAGACTAGATACATGGAGATCAGTATGATGGTCTCCCATCTACAACACAGAAACACTGTTTAAAAGCACAACCTGTATGTATCACTAAGTTATAAACATGTAGAGAATCCAGTCTTGTTAATGGTCCAGTGTCCTTACCAAATCACTTTGTCGTCATAGATCACCACAATCAGCATCAGTATAGACAGGATGTAGTAGAGAGTATAACGGAGCAGCGGCCACCAGCTCAGAAAGATGGGCTGCAAGAGAACACAACATACTGATTAACAACACCTATCTAAATCCTGTCATATTGCTTTCACCTGTTTCAATTAAGGTTATTTACCTGTACGGCGAAGATCCCACAGATGCCAATGATGTTGAAGACAGCCGATCCCACGATGGTGCCGACCCCCAGGTCACCTTTAGTGATGAAGACACACAGATGAGCCAATCAGTCCAATCGGTACTCATTTACAGGCCACTTTTATGACCTGGGCCATGTTCAGATTGAAATCGTTCTGAAACTTAGCAGATAGAAATGCCATGACTGGAGCTGACGTGATTGTTATTCTATATACCAGAGAGGTATGTTTGTTCTACATCATACATTTCTATCTGAACATTGGCCAAAGATTTGTCCTGCCCAGGATCAAGGATGTAGAATACTGACCAATCAAGGAGGTGAAGAGCTCAGGAGCGGAGCTTCCAGCTGCCATGAACGTTGCCCCGGCAACATCCTCACTAAGTTGAAGATTCTAGAAGAGATGTTAAGGAGGTTAATGGATAAACGAAGCAGATTTGTAATTTAAAAAAAACTGCAATCAGTGAAGCGGCAATAATGAGGGAAACAAACCACGGGTTGGCATTTATTGAGATGACTCATGTACTGGGCACTGCAATGCAGAGTGGTCAGTAGCTGTCACAACCACAAATCCATACAATCTCATTTTAAACCTAACCTTAACCACACTGCTAACCCTAATGTCTCACCCTCACCTTAAATTAAGAAAAAATAAAATAATTATTAAATCATGACTTTTTACCATATAGCCAATAATGACTTTGCAGCTGGCCCATCTAGCAGAAACCGCTCAGTTCTGCCTCCAAGGCAAGACTCATGACAATAAACGTCAACCTGCAAAGAAACCAACAGAAGTGGGAAGGATTCGTTATTGTCACCTCTGATGTCTTCTCCAGTGATGGAACAAAATAGACATCACAGACTATAGCCAGGGCATAGAACATGTAGACCACCTAGGAACATGTAGACCGCCTGAAAAGAAACAGCCTGTCTGTGGACTGAGTTGGATGACAGAGATTGTTGGGATACTGTTACAGTAGAATGGTGTACTACGACAGCAGCGTTGAACAAGGAAGTAGGCTACATAGAGATCCTGTTAAATGACTATATACATTTGGGCAAAAAAGTATTTAATCAGCCACCAATTGTGCAAGTTCTCCCACTTAAAAATACGAGAGAGGCCTGTAATTTTCATCATAGGTACACTTCAACTATGACAGACAAAATTAGAAGAAAAAAAATCCAGAAAATCACATTGTAGGATTTTTAATGAATTTATTTGCAAATTAGGGTGGGAAATAAGTATTTGGTCAAGAACAAAAGTTTCTCAATACTTTGTTATATACCCTTTGTTGGCAATGACAGAGGTGAAACGTTTTCTGTAAGTCTTCACAAGGTTTTCACACACTGTTGCTGGTATTTTGGCCCATTCCTCCATGCAGATCTCCTCTAGAGCAGTGATGTTTTGGGGCTGTTGCTGGGCAACACTGACTTTCAACTCCCTCCAAAGATTATCTATGGGGTTGAGATCTGGAGACTGGCTAGGCCACTCCAGGACCTTGAAATGCTTCTTTCGAAGCCACTCCTTCGTTGCCCAGGCGGTGTGTTTGGGATCATTGTCAAGCTGACGTTTCATCTTCAATGCCCTTGCTGATGGAAGGAGGTTTTCACTCAAAATCTCACGATACATGGCCCCATTCATTCTTTCCTTTACACGGATCAGTCGTCCTGGCCCCTTTGCAGAACAACAGCCTCAAAGCATGATGTTTCCACCCCCATGCTTCACAGTAGGTATGGTGTTCTTTGGATGCAACTCAGCATTCTTTGTCCTCCAAACACGACGAGTTGAGTTTTAACCAAAAAGTTATATTTTGGTTTCATCTGACCATATGACATTCTCCCAATCTTTTTCTGGATCATCCAAATGCTCTCTAGCAAACTTCAGACGGGCCTGGACATGTACTGGCTTAAGCAGGGGGACACGTCTGGCACTGCAGGATTTGAGTCCCTGGCGGTGTAGTGTGTTACTGATGGTAGGCTTTGTTACTTTGGTCCCAGCTCTCTGCAGGTCATTCACTAGGTCCCCCCGTGTGGTTCTGGGATTTTTGCTCACCGTTCTTGTGATCATTTTGACCCCACAGGGTGAGATCTTGCATGGAGCCCCAGATCGAGGGAGATTATCAGTGGTCTTGTATGTCTTCCATTTCCTAATAATTGCTCCCACAGTTGATTTCTTCAAACCAAGCTGCTTACCTATTGCAGATTCAGTCTTTCCAGTCTGGTGCAGGTCTACAATTTTGTTTCTGGTGTCCTTTGACAGCTCTTTGGTCTTGGCCATAGTGGAGTTTGGAGTGTGACTGAGGTTGTGGACAGGTGTCTTTTATACTGATAACAAGTTCAAACAGGTGCCATTAATACAGGTAATGAGTGGAGGACAGAGAAGCCTCTTAAAGAAGAAGTTACAGATCTGTGAGAGCCAGAAATCTTGCTTGTTTGTAGGTGACCAAATACTTATTTTCCACCATAATTTGCAAATAAATTCATTATTCAAAATCCTACAATGTGATTTTCTGGATTTTTTTCTTCTCATTTTGTCTGTCAAAGTGTACCTATGATGAAAATTACAGGCCTCTTTCATCTTTTTAACTGGGAGAACTTGCACAATTGGAGGCTGACTAAATACTTTTTGCCCCCCTGTATGTATTCTAATTCCTAATGACATGGTAGGCCACTCACACAGACTACATGGAGAAGAACTCATTTTCTCCTCTGCTCTGTAGAGAAGACATTGCTGGAAACTTGTGGATTGCTGAGAGTGAGGGGAGAGAGATTGAGTGTGTTTTCTGAAGAAGGGTTCCAACCAAGGTAATAAGATACATTGTTGGTTGCACTCAAAAACTTTAGCAGTGTTCAATATTGTCTCCTAGCAACAGGCCCACAGCTCCTGGCTTAAATGGACTCTACGGAACATATGTCACTGTCACATGACTCAGCAGCAGCGCTGTGGAGGAGAACACAACAACAGAAAGCACAACCTACCTCAGACCCCTTGGCCTCGAGCCTAAGCTCACTCACATAGGCCTAGTCACATAGGCCTACTGCACATTTGCACGCACCCTGAACACGCATACACGCTACACACACACTTATGCAAGCAAGCACGCGCACAAACACACACATACACACCAGACGTGACAAGAGCACTCTTTATTAAATATTATCAGCTTATAACAAGAAATCACATTGTTTTCATAATATTATTGCAAGATAATTTAATAATTAAACAGGTGTGATGATTGACTAAACCACTAGTATTTTATGTATGAATTAAATGAATAACGGGACTCGCATTGGTATGAATAAACTCTGGGGGAAAGGCACTTGTTACGTCTAGGTGCACGAGCCAGGTGGCAGAGTGCCGATCCCGACACCACATACACAGAGCTGCCAGAAAAACCGCTCAGTTGGCTTCCATCGACTGTAGGCCAGGTTCCATCGACTGTAGGCCCGGTTCCATCGACTGTAGGCCAGGTTCCCATCGACTGTAGGCCAGGTTCCCATCGACTGTAGGCCAGGTTCCATCGACTGTAGGCCAGGTTCCATCGACTGTAGGCCCGGTTCCATCGACTGTAGGCCAGGTTCCATCGACTGTAGGCCAGATGGCAGTGCTGATCCCGACACCACATACACAGAGCTGCCAGAAAAACCGCTCAGTTGGCTTCCATCGACTGTAGGCCCGGTTCCATCGACTGTAGGCCCGGTTCCCATCGACTGTAGGCCAGGTTCCCATCGACTGTAGGCCAGGTTCCATCGACTGTAGGCCCGGTTCCATCGACTGTAGGCCAGGTTCCCTCGACTGTAGGCCAGGTTCCATCGACTGTAGGCCAGGTTCCATCGACTGTAGGCCAGGTTCCCATCGACTGTAGGCCAGGTTCCATCGACTGTAGGCCAGGTTCCCATCAACTGTAGGCCAGATGGCAGTGCCGATCCCGACACCTATTACACAGAGCTGCCAGAAAAGCCGCTCAGTTGGCTTCCATCGACTGTAGGCCAGGTTCCATCGACTGTAGGCCAGGTTCCCATCGACTGTAGGCCAGGTTCCATCGACTGTAGGCCAGGTTCCCATCGACTGTAGGCCAGGTTCCCATCGACTGTAGGCCAGGTTCCCATTGACTGTAGGCCAGGTTCCCTCGACTGTAGGCCAGGTTCCATCGACTGTAGGCCAGGTTCCATCGACTGTAGGCCAGGTTCCATCGACTGTCGGCCAGGTTCCATCGACTGTAGGCCAGGTTCCCATCGACTGTAGGCCAGGTTCCCATCGACTGTCGGCCAGGTTCCCATCGACTGTAGGCCAGGTTCCCATCGACTGTAGGCCAGGTTCCATCGACTGTAGGCCAGGTTCCCATCGACTGTAGGCCAGATGGCAGTGCCGATCCCGACACCACATACACAGAGCTGCCAGAAAAGCCGCTCAGTTGGCTTCCATCGACTGTAGGCCAGGTTCCATCGACTGTAGGCCAGGTTCCCATCGACTGTAGGCCAGGTTCCATCGACTGTAGGCCAGGTTCCATCGACTGTAGGCCAGGTTCCATCGACTGTAGGCCAGGTTCCATCGACTGTAGGCCAGGTTCCCATCGACTGTAGGCCAGGTTCCCATCGACTGTAGGCCAGGTTCCCATCGACTGTAGGCCAGGTTCCCATCGACTGTAGGCCAGATGG
This sequence comes from Oncorhynchus masou masou, assembly GCF_036934945.1. NCBI lineage: Eukaryota > Metazoa > Chordata > Actinopteri > Salmoniformes > Salmonidae > Oncorhynchus > Oncorhynchus masou. The sequence goes on along the minus strand of NC_088220.1, from coordinate 16,491,292 downwards.
CAGTGCCGATCCCGACACCTATTACACAGAGCTGCCAGAAAAGCCGCTCAGTTGGCTTCCATCGACTGTAGGCCAGGTTCCATCGACTGTAGGCCAGGTTCCATCGACTGTAGGCCAGGTTCCCATCGACTGTAGGCCAGGTTCCCATCGACTGTAGGCCAGGTTCCCATCGACTGTAGGCCAGGTTCCCATCGACTGTAGGCCAGGTTCCATCGACTGTAGGCCAGGTTCCATCGACTGTCGGCCAGGTTCCATCGACTGTAGGCCAGGTTCCCATCGACTGTAGGCCAGGTTCCATCGACTGTCGGCCAGGTTCCCATCGACTAGGCCAGGTTCCATCGACTGTAGGCCAGGTTCCATCGACTGTCGGCCAGGTTCCATCGACTGTAGGCCAGGTTCCCATCGACTGTAGGCCAGGTTCCATCGACTGTCGGCCAGGTTCCCATCGACTGTAGGCCAGGTTCCCATCGACTGTAGGCCAGGTTCCATCGACTGTAGGCCAGGTTCCCATCGACTGTAGGCCAGATGGCAGTGCCGATCCCGACACCACATACACAGAGCTGCCAGAAAAGCCGCTCAGTTGGCTTCCATCGACTGTAGGCCAGGTTCCATCGACTGTAGGCCCGGTTCCCATCGACTGTAGGCCAGGTTCCCATCGACTGTAGGCCAGGTTCCCATCGAGCTGCCAGGCCAGGGCTTCCATCGACTGTAGGCCAGGTTCCATCGACTGTAGGCCAGGTTCCCATCGACTGTCGGCCAGGTTCCATTGACTGTAGGCCAGGTTCCCATCGACTGTAGGCCAGGTTCCATCGATTGTAGGCCAGGTTCCATCGACTGTAGGCCAGGTTCCCATCGACTGTAGGCCAGGTTCCATCGATTGTAGGCCAGGTTCCATCGATTGTAGGCCAGGTTCCCATCGACTGTAGGCCAGGTTCCATCGATTGTAGGCCAGGTTCCATCGATTGTAGGCCAGGTTCCCATCGACTGTCGGCCAGGTTCCCATCGACTGTAGGCCAGGTTCCCATCGACTGTCGGCAAGGTTCCATCGACTGTAGGCCAGGTTCCCAGATTGTAGGCCAGGTTCCCATCGACTGTCGGCAAGGTTCCATCGACTGTAGGCCAGGTTCCATCGACTGTAGGCCAGGTTCCCATCGACAAGGTTCCATCGACTGTAGGCCAGGTTCCCACACATTTTAGTATGATTATGATACTATTTGATGTGAAATTTTCACTTGTTGACATTGTTGATCAGTTGTATGTGTACAGGTATTTAGGGTTCATTTGCATTTCTGAGACAGTTATGAACAGTTATATTGATGGGAAACCTCACATTTGATATTTGATACATATTGCAAACTGGATCTTTTAGATAGTTTTATACAGAAAAATGTGATATTCCAAGATTACTATTTGAGAACATGCACTTCACACAATGAATTTACATGTATTGAATCTATCTACAGTTTACAGTTACATAATGACAATGAGGAATCATATTCTTTAGTGTGTAAGTGTTAAAGGCCCATTGAAGTCAAAAACATGATATTCCCATTTTATATATATTTCCACACTATGAGGATGGAATAACACTGTGAAAACAATGATAATGCCCTTTTCGTGTAAGAGCGGTTTGAAAAGACCGCCTGAAATTTCAGCCTGTTTCGGTGGGCTGGAGTTTTGGCCTTCCATGGCGACATCACCAGGCAGTAAATTAGTTAGACCAATAAACCTCTTTTTGACCATTTTAATTTAAAACAATCACAGTAAGTTACTTAATTGTTATAAATAATTTGATTGATGTAAAAAATATCTGCATTGGACCTTTAAGACCCACTATTGCTTTGCTTTTAGGAGTGCCACAGCAGTTACCATACATCATTATGTTTGTAGTATCACTCTTCATGTATGTAGTGTTCAGCATGTTCTATTCACTCACGGTTGGACTGATTGCACTGTTTTCATTGCTGTAAATACTTCAAGGCATCCAGTTTTTAGAGAATGAGTGTTGAGTGAAATACCAGTCTGTGCAATAATCCCTTTTGCAGTGTCCCTCCTTTTATAGTTTACATAATTTAGCCAAAATGTATCCCTCCCTGAGTTTCTTGTAAATTTTGGATGTGCCAATTGCTGAAGTATGAACAGAAGCTTGGGGATTGCCAATATGTCCATGTCACTTCCCTAAGACACATTTTCCAATACAGTTTTGTTAGCTGATACATTGACATTTTAATAGGGCAAAAGCAGTTTCGATACAAAAAAAAGTAAATAAAAATACATTATTTACCATAAATAGTCATTATGGAGATCATTAACATGATATCACAAAAGAAAATCAACCTAAATGACACTTAAAACAAATACAAAAGGTCATACAGTACTGACATTGTGTTATATGATTGTTTTCCATTGACGTTGTTAGTATATACCGGTACTTTACAAAATTCTACTAGAAAAAAAATCCCCAACCCCATGGAATATCAAGTGATATATAAAATGTAAAAATATAATAAATCAAAGTCTAAAGAATTGAGTGTGTGTGCATTCGAACTCAAGTACATGTGCAAGTCTGCATGCAATGTGCCTCACTCATTGTGGCACAGATATGAACAGCTACAAAAACCTAAAAGATGATAGCTGACAAATGTTCAATAATGTTAGATTTAAAATCAGACCAGCAGTAGGATGTGATTCAGTCACAATAGAATGACTATGGTTGCCTCCCAAAAGGCACCCTATTGGACCTTGGTCAAAAGAAGTGCACAATGTAGCGAATAGAGTGTCATTTGGGACACCGCATATGGACCTTGGCGCCAGAGGTTCCTTCGTTTTTTTTTTTTGTTGCAGGAAAACCTTTGAGATAAATGTTTTTAAAAACATCCAAAAGAAGTAGACAGACAAAACTTCACTACAAAAGTCCACTATTAATATCCCTCAACCACGTGATCATATTTTGAAATCCATAAATCAACACACTTGGTTATTTTAGAACAAGTAAAAATAGATAATTTGGCAACAAATTAAGCACACTGCCTGTCTTAGCAATCCACACCATATAAAGGAGGGGGGGGAATAGTTAGCGTGAGATGCTAATCCTTTCTTTATAACATGAACTCTGTAGAGACAGTGGTAACGGTAGTCTCTGCAGAGTGTGTAACAGTCCAGGGGAGATAACAGCCATGATAGGAGGAGAGACGGGAAGGGGTGGGGCTTGCCGACAGGGTTGTGGTGGTGAGAGGACTCCCTCCTTTCCAGTCCCCAATCAGACCCAGACCCTAGCTCCTGGTCATTAAGGGGTGTGGACCAAGGTGTGAGGGCTTACTGTTCTTGTGTAGGGTGGTAAGGTGGGGTCCCCTGGCTGAGGGCAGGGTGGGTTACTCTGGGGTGGCCCCAAAGATACTAATAACTAACCCCTATTCATCCTCTGTGGTGGGGCTCTGCTGCTTGTATATGGATGCCTTGTCCTTAAGCAGCACCAGGCAAAGGTGACAACTCCAACTACCTGGAAACACACACAGAGATAAAGAGAGTTTAAACTCACTAGTACAACATCAACATGTGGGATTCATTGAAGTCAAGCAGGAGTTGTGGTTAGACTGTGACATACCTTCTGGGGGCTCAGTCATAGGAGGGTTGAGGCAGTACATGTGGTATCCTCGATCACAGTCATCACAGAACAGCAGCTGGTCCTGACAGACAGAAACAGAAGCAGTGTGTGTGAGAAAACAACACAAAGAAAACGAAAAGTATGAAAATGCAGAGGTGGAGCAGCACTCACGTCGTTCTCTGAGGTACCACAGACGTTGCAGCACTTGCACTCGATACACTGCCAGCGGTACGTCTTCACAGCTGCCATCATCACATCTGTGAACTGCAGGCAGGACGGGTGACCTGAAGGGAGACAGACACAGGTCTCTTCTCAATGACTTACCACCCAGGCTAAATAAAGGGTTAAATACATCAACAGAACACAGAGCCAGAGGACTACATTATAGTCTAGTATTGCTAACATTAGTTTGGCTGTTTACATTTATGAATTTTGACAATGCTAACTCCTAGCTGTGGCAAAAATAAATAATGGATTATTGTGGACTCTGTCACCATGGGCCTTCAGACACAAGTCAGGTTAAATAGATTTTGCCTGAACTATCCCTTTAATAGAAATGGGGACATGGGTGGGAGGTTCGTACCAGAGCGTCCGCAGTCTGAGCAGGACACTAGCTCCTCTGACTGGCCGGTCTTCTGGTTGTGGGCGGAGTCTCCCAGACAGAAGTCGCAGTAGTCGTTGGGCAGGGCCAGACCGTTAGGGCCTTTCTTAGGGGCTGGAATAAGAGAGGAGACAGAGAGATAGACAATACACTGACACTGCCCTAGAATACTGATATCCCTCTGAAACCAGAGTAGAGTGACTAACTTTGCAATAGTTTGACTCACTCGAGGTGCACTTCATTTAGCTTTGGATATGCACTTTTGGGACTAATCCATTGCTATAAATGAAGCGTACCTCAACTATTAAGACCTGCATTTGACCCAGGTCTGGTATCATGAGATAAGCAGGAGTGATTCTCCATCTATAATAGAAACGACCAGCTCTATAGTAGACGGTGATTCCAGTGGCTATCATTCCAAACAGTGACTCACTCTTGTGCGCCTCAGGCTGGCGCCGGGGGGGAGGGGACTCTATCTCCTCTCTGTCCTCCCCCTCTTCCTCCGCCAGATGGGAGTGTGTGTAGTGGTAGCTCAGGCCCGGACGGTTCTTGTAGCGCTTCCCACAGACTGCAAACACACACAGCATCATGGTGTAAGTCATCACACACATCAACAACTGGATTTGCATCACGCATACACGCATCAGAATTTACATGAAATAAATGTATACTCACTGTCACAGGCGTATGGTTTGTCCTGCTCCTCCAAGGCTGCAGCGGCTGCCTCCATTTTCTTCTTTCCATTTCCCACTCCACGACCCTTGGACTTGCCCTTCCCTCGTCTCTTGGGGGTCTCATCCTCAAAGTCCTCATCATCCAGATCATCCAGGTAGTCATCGTGGTCCAGAACCCTCTGAAAGGAGAGTAGAGTTTGAGATAATATTGGTGCACTGACAGACTATTGGGAGAAACTCAAACCTTTTTGTACAGAGTATTAGGAGTCTGGTTTGTAAAATGTGCATTGGTCCCATCTAACCTTGCGGATGCGTCCAGAGGAGGTGTGGCTGGAGACCATGGCAGCCACAGGTTCAGGTGTGGCTGGGTTGTCTTCCGGGGCCCGGGGGTCCGGCGGGTTCCTCCTCTCCAGGGGCTCCCCCTTCAGCAAGGCCTCCAGGCTGCTGCCGTCCACCGCTCCCACGGCATCCCGTTTCAGACCCAGCTCCAGCTCCGCTACACAGAGAGATAGAGGCTTATTCAATACCGAGGAGGCAGAAGACCACACTATTCCCTCTGGCACATAAAGAAGAACCAATGAGGAGGAATTGTACCTGATTTGACAGGGGGGAAGGCCAAACGGGGGTCCTCGGGAGGGTGGGACCGTCGTTTCTTCCTCCAGCGTCGAGACGGATAGCTATACAGCTGCCCAGGAGCCATGCCTGATCAACAAAAAAAGTTGATCATTAAAGTGTGCTTTCAGGAGAGTGAATGTGTGTGTGCGAGCAAGTGTGTCTTTGCTACAGACCTGCACTCCTGTGTCTCTTCTCCATCCAGATGTAGCAGTTGCTTTGAGCAACACCCGTCTGAGAGTCAATGAAAGGCATAAGGATGCTCCTCTCAGCACACAGACGAGCATTATAGCTGTGGCACTGTTCCATAGCATCCTTATAGTACTGCTCACCGAGCCTGAAACAAGAAAGCACAATCACACTCATGTTAGACTAGAAATGATTATGGTGGCTAATCTAACCACTTCAAAATGAATAATCCAGTATTATTGTACATGACCACTCCGTTCCCTGTAATATACAGGATAATATCTAGCTACAGTTTAACAACAATCAAACCACTGAGTCTGATTAACGATGTTGGAAAGGTTATGAGCAAATGTACGAAAACACTTGGCTGCTGTAGCGAACAATACAGAGACTGTAGGTAGACAATGCAGAACCGCAGACAGGATGCACTTGAATTGTTGGCAAGGTAGCTGCGCTGGTCTCAGTGAACGATGGGCCTATTTATAAAGCTAGCTACGTAGCTATTAGTTAACGTTAGGTGCAATTTAAACACCCTAATCTGTCGACCGTTTATACATTTCAATCTTGTACTGAAACAGTTTACTGTACGTTAACAAAGGACAATCGTTTTCAACTGAAGCATTGTTGTCTAATATAAGCTAGCTAAACTTGCTAGCTAGTTAGCAAAGAGAAACAATAGCCATAGCTAGTGGGCCATCTACGTATAGACAAGGCATTGCTGTAAAGTCAACTAGAGGGCAAATAGTAATTTCTCCATCATTTCCAACACATTGTCAACTCCTACGTCGGGGCCTACATCTCTGAAAGTGTCACATGCTCCTACTCGTCCAAAAAATTAAGGACAACTTACACAACACTATCTACGGCCGCCGCCATGTTTGCTCAGTGCAGTCGTCAAAATGTCCATTGCGCCTGCGCGTGTAGCTGGGTTCAATATCCATTTCCAGTTTATCAAAACAAAGGTCCTTTTGAGTATTCTCATGTAAACTTGAGCAATTTGCAGTAGAAAAATCACTGGTTGAACAATGTCAGCTGAAAATAAATACAACACAATAAGCAGATTGAGAAATAATTATTTATTGACAAGAAGAGTGTGAGAATCAGAATGTATGACTGATAATCATTGAAGTGCCCAACATGTCTCAGGAAAACTACACTGTAAAATAAGTAGTGATTCGGTAGGATAACAAGCACTTCACATTCGCATCGTCCTTGTGGAGGTCTGGCAGGGTGAAAGGGGGTTGTGGGTAAATTAAGTGATGGTGGACATCTCTCTCGGGGGGAACAAATACAAACCGACAATCAACTCTGAGGAGGAAGTAGAACTATATTTACAACAGCAAGGGAAGAATTTGAGCTGATGTGGTTGGTATGTAGGGTGTAAAATGAGGCAGTGTGTGTGGTGGATAGGTTACTATAAAGTCATATTTACCCTCGGTGCCTTTCACGATGCTCCCTACACATCTGGAGAAGACAGCATCAAACGTCTCGGTCAACAGAAATTTCTGTCACACGCAAAGAAAAAAAAAACAATTAACTTCTGATATAAAATGCAAGTCAACATCCTAGATATGTAAAACTAACTATAGAGTCAGTAACCAAGAGAAAAGGAAAAGGTACCTCTATCTGCTCATGTTTGGAGTCCACAAAGGGTCCCAGCTGTGGGTTAGAGAGGAGATGTAAGGGATAAACATACACACGCTTGCTCTCTGACTGAAGTGTGTGTTACCTCATAAAGAGAGGTAAATTCTACTGACCAGTATGCAGACGTCAGGGAGGTCCCCGACAATGACGTTGATGTCCACCAGGGGGTCAAAGGTCAGGCCATCAGAGGGGATGTAGGGAGAAGGTGTCTTGAGCATCTCCATGAAGTCATACCGGTCAGCTTGAGAATCTCCATGAAGTCATACCGGTCGGCTTGAGAATCTCCATGAAGTCATACCGGTCGGTTTGGCTATTTAAGTCGGTAGGCCGTCTGCTCTTCGTGCGTTTGGCTATTTAAGTCGGTAGGCCGTCTGCTCTTCGTGCGTTTGGCTATTTAAGTCGGTAGGCCGTCTGCTCTTCGTGCGTTTGGCTATTTAAGTCGGTAGGCCGTCTGCTCTTCGTGCGTTTGGCTATTTAAGTCGGTAGGCCGTCTGCTCTTCGTGCGTTTGGCTATTTAAGTCGGTAGGCCGTCTGCTCTTCGTGCGTTTGGCTATTTAAGTCGGTAGGCCGTCTGCTCTTCGTGCGTTTGGCTATTTAAGTCGGTAGGCCGTCTGCTCTTCGTGCGTTTGGCTATTTAAGTCTTAGGCTGTCTGCTCTTCGTGCGTTTGGCTATTTAAGTCGGTAGGCCGTCTGCTCTTCGTGCGTTTGGCTATTTAAGTCGGTAGGCCGTCTGCTCTTCGTGCGTTTGGCTATTTAAGTCGGTAGGCCGTCTGCTCTTCGTGCGTTTGGCTATTTAAGTCTTAGGCTGTCTGCTCTTCGTGCGTTTGGCTATTTAAGTTGGGAGGCCGTCTGCTCTTCGTGCGGGCCTGTTTATTCCCACTTTGTGTGTGGTAGTGCGATCTTGGTTTGGTTCCTGTTTTGGGCATTTGTTTTATGACGCTCAGTTTCGTTGTATATACGATTTTGCCTGGTGCTGCATAAAGAGCTATCCAGAACTTTCTGCCTCCTGCACCTGACTCCTCACCCACTACGCACAAGATTGTTACACCGCCCCAACAGATCCACAGATGATGCAATCTCAATCGCACCCCACACTGCCATTTCCCACCTGGACAAAACCAGTAAAGAGTGCTATGCTATTTTTGGGAACGGAATGACTTTTTCTTCACTCCAGGCCTGAGGGCACACAATTTCCTGTCGGCTTAGATTGAAGAGATGGCAAATAGGAGTGGCAGTATCGTCTGCTATCATCCTCAGTCATTTTCCATCCAAGTTGTCAGACCCAGGTGGCTCGCCATTATTGATAGACAACAAAACTTTTTTCACCTCTTCCATACTCACTATACAGAATTCAAAATTACAATGCTTGTCTTTCATAATTTTGTCAGTTATATAGGTTCAGAATTTGTTGTTGGCTTGTCATGCATAAGTTTTCTACCCTTGTCAATGAAAAAAATCATTAAAGTAGTAGGCAATATCAGTGGGTTTTGTGATGAATTAGCCATCTGATCCAATAAATGATGGAGCCAGCCTTTTTCCAACATTTCCTTTAAGTTGCTCCAAAGCTTTGACTATTATTCTTTATATCAATTATCTTGTTTCATAATACAGTTTCTTCTTCTTTTTGTTCAGTTTAGTCACATGATTTCTACATTTACCGTATGTTAGCCAATCAGCTGTGCAGCCAGACTTACATGTATCTCAGCTTGGATGTTGGCACACCACCTCAAGCTCAACCTCGACAAGACAGAAGCTGCTCTTCCTCCTGGGGAAGGCCTGCCTGCTCCAAGACCTCTCCATCACGGTTGACAACTCCATGGTGTCCCCATCCCAGAGTACAAAGAACCTTGGCGTAACCCTGGACATCACCTTGGCGTAACCCTGGACATCACCTTGGCGTAACCCTGGACATCACCTTGACGTTCTCTGCAAACATAAAAGCAGTGACTCGCTTCTGCAGGTTCATGCTCTACAACAGTGGTTCCAACATTTTTTATAGTCCCGTACCCCTTCAAACATTCAACCTCCAGCTGCGTACCTCCTCTAGCAAGAGGGTTAGCGCACTCTCAAATGTTTTTTGCCATTATTGCAAGTCTGCCACACACACACTACATGATACATTTATTAAACATAAGAATGAGTGTGAGTTTGTCACAACCAGGCTCTTATAGGACCAGCGCACAAAAAATAAATACAAATAATAATAAATTATTTTGCTCTTTATCAAATCAAATCAAAGTTTATTTGTCACGTGCGCAGAATACAACAGGGGTAGTAGACCTTACAGTGAAATGCCTTCTTACAGGCTCTAACCAATAGTGCAAAAAGGTAATAGGTGAACAGTAAGTAAGAAAAATAAATGTAAAGAAATAAAACAGTAAAAAGACAGTGAAAAATAAAGGTAGCGAGGCTACATACAGACACCGGTTAGTTGGGCTGATTGGGGTAGTATGTACATGTAGATATGGTTAAAGTGACTATGCACATATGATGAACATTGAGTAGCAGTAGCGTAAAAGAAGGGTTGGTGTGTGGCGGGACACAATGCAGATAACCCGGTTAGCCAATGTCCGGGAGTACTGGTTGGTCGGCCCAATTGAGATAGTATGTACATGAATGTGTAGTTAAAGTGACTACGCATATATGATAAACAGAGAGTATCAGCAGCGTAAAAGAGGGGTTGGGGGAGGCACACAATGCATATAGTCTGGGTAGCCATTTGATTACATGTTCAGGAGTCTAATGGCTTGGGGGTAAAAACTGTTGAGAAGCCTTTTTGTCCTAGACTTGGCACTCCGGTACTGCTTTCCATGCGGTAGTAGAGAGAACAGTCTATGACTGGGGTGGCTGGGGTCTTTGACAATTTTTAGGGCCTTCCTCTGACACCGCCTGGTGTAGAAGTCCTGGATGGCAGGAAGCTTGGCCCCAGTGATGTACTGGGCCGTATGCACTACCCTCTGTAGTGCCTTGCGGTTGGAAGCCGAGCAATTGCCATACCGGGCAGTGATGCTCTCGATGTTGCAGCTGTAGAACATTTTGAGGATCTCAGGACCCATGCCAAATATTTTTACTTTCCTGAGGGGGAATAGGCTTTGTCATGCCCTCTTCACGACTGTCTTGGTGTGTTTGGACCATTCTAGTTTGTTGTTAATGTGGACACCAAGGAATTTGAAGCTCTGAACCTGCTCCACTACAGCCCCGTCGATGAGAATGGGGGCGTGCTCAGTCCTCCTTTTCCTGTGTTCCACAATCATCTCCTAAGTCTTGGTTACGTTGAGGGATTGGTTGTTATTCTGGCACCACCCGGCCAGATCTTTGACCTCCTCCCTATAGGCTGTCTCGTCAATGTCGGTGATCAGCCCTACCACTGTTGTGTTGTCTGAAAACTTAATGATGGTGTTGGAGTCGTGCCTGGCCATGCAATCGTGGGTGAACAGGGAGTACAGGAGGGGACTGAGCACACACCCCTGGGGAGCTCCAGTGTTGAGGATCAGCATGGCAAGCGGTACCGGAGTGCCAAGAAAAAGCTTCTCAACAGTTTTTACCCCCAAGCCATAAGACTCCTGAACAGGTAATCAAATGGCTACCTGGACAATATGCATTGTGTTGGCCCCGAACCCCACGTTTACGTTGCTGCTACTCTCTGTTTGTCATATATGCATAGTCACTTTAACTATACATTCATGTACATACTACCTCAATTGGGCCGACCAGCAAGTGCTCCCGCACATTGGCTTAACTTAGCCAACTTGCAAATAAAACCATATTTGTTCTTAAAAATTGTGAATAACTCAGCACAGGTTAATGAAAAGGGTGTGCTTTGAAGGATGCACATAACTCTGCAATGTTGGGTTGTATTGGAGAGAGTCTCAGTATTTTTCCACACAGTCTGTGCCTGTTTTTACTTATCATGCTAGTGGGGATGGAGAATCCACTTTCACATACAGTGGGGAGAACAAGTATTTGATACACTGCCGATTTTGCAGGTTTTCCTACTTACAAAGCATGTAGAGGTCCCTAATGTTTTATCATTAGGTATACTTCAATGGTGGGAGACGGAATCCAAATGCAAATTAATTACTTAAAAATCATACAATGTGATTTCTGGATTTTTGTTTTAGATTCCGTCTCTCACAGTTGAAGTGGACCTATGATAAAAAATTATTGACCTCTACATGCTTTGTAAGTAGGAAAGCCTGCAAAATCGGCAGTGTATCAAATACTTGTTATCCCCACTGTAGGTATGTGGTTGCAAAGGGCATCATTGTCTTAAAACTTAACAGCGCGATTTGCCAAGGCAGAATACTCTGAGCGCAGCCCAATCCAGAAATCTGGCAGTGGCTTCTGAATAAATTCAATTTTCACAGAACCTCTTGTTGCAATATCGATGATGCTTCCTGCACATATCATTGCATAGTGCAGAAAATACACAAGGGTTCAGTGGCCTTGCTTTAACTAAGTTAACCATTTTCGCTGTAGTGTCCAAAACATCTTTCAAGCTGTCAGGCATTCCCTTGACAGCAAGAGCCTCTCATTGGTTGCTGCAGTGAACCCAAGTGGCGTCGGGAGCAACTGCTTGCAAGTGCATTACCACTCCACTATGTCTCCCTGTCATGGGTTTTGCTCTATGAGTACAGATACCAACACATCTTGACCACCAAAGTCCATTTCATGTCACAAAACTGTCCAGTACTTTAAACAATCCTCTCCTGTTGTCCTGGTTTCCAGTGGTTTGCAGAAGAGGATGTCTTCCTTAATTGACCCCCCATAAACATAACAGACATACACCAGGTGCTATGCCCGCTTCATGTCTGTTGACTCATCCAGCTGTAACTCATAGAATTCACTGGCTTGTATGCGAAGCAGTAATTGTTTCAAAACATCTCCTGCCATGTCACTGATGCGTTGTGAAAAAGAGCTGTTTGATGAATGCATTGTCTGTATAGTTTTTTTGGCCTTTTTCCCCAGCAATGTCCCAGCCATGTCTGTGACAGCAGGAAGAATTATGTCCTCCACAAGGGCTTGTCTGTCCTAGCCTCTTGGTAGCTCACCATATAAGATACTACTAGCCCCTTCTTATTAATGGTATCTGTTGCTTTTATACATGTCTTACTACTCAAAAGTTGTTTTAATTATCACTCAAAAAAATCCTTATTTTTCAAATTGGCATATTTTATTTCATTGAGTTGTGAGATAGTACTTTTGCACATATAACACACTGTGTCTGAGGAAAGGCACTACTCCCAATATAAGTGAACCCCAAATCAATGTAATTCTCATCATGTTTGCGCATCTTCGATGGTCCAACGTCCCTGTCTGTTGTTCGGTGCTTTCCCGTGTAAGGGGACAGTAGCTCTTCGGCTGCATCAGATTCACAACTGTCAGTGTCCATGTTAGCTGGGCTAACAACAAATGTAGAATTATTGAATTATTGTTATTGGATGTGCTCGTGGAAGCAGAACAACTTGTGTCGTCGACAGGTGCAGGTGTAGTACTGCTGGTAATAGCAGTACTACCAGTAGAGCTGGTATGTGTCTCTATGGACGCGGACCTTACTTTTTAATAACCATTTATACATTTTTGAGCAAACGGAATGAGCAGCAGCTACATACGGACCGTTAGTGGAATTCCTGTGAGAGAGTAACGGTTAATGTGATTGGATGTTCATTATTTGACGAGGCTTCCTGTATTTGACATTGTGTTGTTATTTCGCTGAACACTAGATGGTTTAATTTTAACTTTGCCAGTGAAACGAGGCTACTCAGGCATGAAAGAAACATCAAATGTATAGCCCCGTTGGAAAATATAAATGGACTGTTTGAAAATGTGAAGCAATTATATTAAAAAAAAAATGTGAATCACATTTTTATTTGGTGTTCACCCGAAGGCATTGCACGTACCCAGTTTGGGAATACCTGCTCTACAACATCAGTAGAGTACGACCCTACCTCACACGGGAAGCGGTCCTAAGAGCTGAAGCAGTTGATGCACTCTGTGTTCCCAGAGGATGTCTGTGACTACCCTGACCCCTACCATGCACAGGTCAGACACAGAGGTTAAAGGTCAAATGTGTATTTGAAGCAAATGTCTTTGCTATGGGTTCTGCTCTTGACTTGGGTTGATATTCACACTAGGTTTATTTTTTAAATTTATTTATTTTTTTACCTTTATTTAACTAGGCAAGTCAGTTAAGAACAAATTCTTATTTTCAATGACGGCCTAGGAACAGTGGGTTAACTGCCTGTTCAGGGGCAGAACGACAGATTTGTATCTTGTCAGCTCGGGGATTTGAGCTTGCAACCTTTTGGTTACTAGTCCAACGCTCTAACCACTAGGCTACCCTGCCGCCCCAGGGGTTATCAGTATTGATTCCCTTTATTTTACTATTTAAATGTTATTCTACATTATAGAATTTTGTTGCTGATTTTCTAAAAGTGCTGTTGTGTTCTGAGTATAAACACTCTTCTTCATGGCCTATGTGTGAAGGTGGTGCAGGTGACTATGGAGGACCTTCAGGGAATTGATTCCTCTAGACTGAAGAGGTCACTTACATAGCGACAGCATCAGCAATGGGTAAATAAGTTAAAGGCCTTGGTTTGTTTATTTAAGACCTTTAAAGTTGTTACCACAAGCAGTGTTATTAAATCATTTTAACCCCCCCCCCTCTTAAGACCTCCTGTTATTATTCATCCCTCATATTCAGACATCCATCCATGTACTGTGTGCTTTTGCTTCTGATTCGAACAAAGTCTAAATAAACTGGGATATCAATAGGAAGTGCTGTGGTTTTTGAGCAAACATTTACATGTTATAAATTGATCCAACTAAATATGAAGGTCAAACAGAGTGGGATTTCATCCATCCTGTGAGTGAGAACGATGTTAGTAGAGGACAACACTGAACTGGATAAATATGTGTTCAGTTACAGCTTGATGTCATGTTGGGGCCTCCATGCCTTCTAGTAGTATTCATTCCTCTGACAGCTGTATGTCGTCCAAACTGCAAAAGAAAGGACTATATGTCACACAGAGAACATACTACTGTTTAAACACTACTAGCCACACAGCATTACATAGGCATTACTACTTTATTATTGGATAGCAACTCCCAGAGTTTTACATTTACCACGAGAGCAGTCTGCTTTGGTGACATAGTAGTAATGTCCAGAAGTTGTAGAGCTTCTTTTTTCTTTTTTTAAACACACATACACTTGATGCCTGATAACATGTCCGATATTGGACTCATTACAGGCAAAGCCAGGGGTTTCCCTCTATGTCTATGGAATGTAGATGTGTATCACCTGGATAAGCCCTAATGTGCCACGGTGCAACTTCAGCTGTACCGTCCATGAGGAGGATGAGGGGAAAGGGGATTGGTTTAGAGGAAAGTCTTACTGAAGGCAATAAGCAGTCCAAGGCTACAGCCATGGTAGAGATAGAAGATGGGAAAAGTGGAGCACTATTGGGAAACGTGATTAATAAAACAACACAAAACGACTAATAATACAATCTTATTCTCCATCTTTATTTTAAAGTATAACACATCAGCAAAAACAAGTAAAAGTAGAAAAATGTTTCAGCAAAATGTGAGCATAATTTGTGCATTTTTATCCTTTGGTTTCACAATGCAGGCTAATCGTGCACCTCATTTCCCCTCTCTCAGACCACTCCTGGTATCGGCATAGTTGACGGACCTGAAATTAGAGAAGGCAGACGTCATCATTTACCAAAAATTCCCAAGGCATCAGACAGTATACAGAGCAGTATTGTCAAAACGTATACTCGTACTTTTGGAATCCCAGGCCTCGTGCCTTGTCTGTGGCCACGCCTCCTCGTCGGCCCATCTGACAGTGAAACACCAGCTCAGGGGCATCCAGGGGGGTTTTGGGCACCCCATATTTTGCCTGGAACTAAGCAGGGTCCAGCGCTAGGGCACTAGGGCACTCTCCACTGTAGCAACTAGGAGAGGAGACACAGGAAGTTTACAATACGGCTCAATTTACAATAAAATAAATATACCAAAATAGCTGGCTCAGTGACAACAATAAATCAATCCTGTTTAGAAACTTTTGGGCTGAATTATACCCATGTGAATTGGGGTTCATTATTTTTCCAAAGGTTTGGACTCCGGACAAGCAAATCCCAATTGGAGCTGAGAGTGTAACTCAACTCAAGGACCTCGACTGAAGCTCACCTGGAATATGGATTGATCCTGGAATGTGTCCTCTGTCTACCTCCTCTTTGGTCCGTACATCAACCTTCTGGGCAGTTGTTCTTGGCCAGAAGGGCCTTGAGGTCAGAGTAGGAGATATCCTTATCTGTGGAGAAGTCCACTCTACCACAGAGAACCTGCAGAGTTCTGTCTGTCTATCCAGGTCTGTGCCCAAACAATTTGAGTTTCTACTTTTAAAAATCCACCTTTCCAGAAACAAGTCTCTCACCA
Source organism: Oncorhynchus masou masou (assembly GCF_036934945.1). Lineage (NCBI taxonomy): Eukaryota > Metazoa > Chordata > Actinopteri > Salmoniformes > Salmonidae > Oncorhynchus > Oncorhynchus masou. The sequence goes on along the minus strand of NC_088220.1, from coordinate 16,475,526 downwards.
TTGCCACTTGCTACAGACCACCTTCTGCCCCCAGCTGTGCCATGGACACCATATGTGAACTGATTGCCCCCCATCTATCTTCAGAGCTCGTGATGATCACTGCCTTATTGCTTGTGTCCGTAATGGGTCTGCGGTCAAACGACCACCTGTCATCACTGTCAAACGCTCCCAAACACTTCACCGAGCAGACCTTTCTAACCGACCTGGCCCGGGTATCCTGGAAGGATATTGACCTCATTACGTCAGTAGAAGATGCCTGGTTATTCTTTATAAGTGCTTTCCTCACAATCTTAAATAAGCATGCCTCATTCAAAAAATTTGAACCAGGAACAGATATAGCCCGTGATTCACTCCAGACCTGACTGCCCTTGACCAGCACAAACACATCCTGTGGCGTACTGCATTAGCATCGAATAGCCCCCGCGATATGCAACTTTTCAGGGAAGTTAGGAACCAATATACACAGGTAGTTAGGAAAGCAAAGGCTAGCTTTTTCAAACAGAAATTTGCATCCTGTAGCACAAACTCCAAAAAGTTATGGGACACTGTAAAGTCCATGGAGAATAAGAGCACCTCCTTCCAGCTGCCCACTGCACTGAGGCTAGAAAACACTGTCATCACCGATAAATCCACAATAATTGAGAATTTCAAGAAGCATTTTTCTACGGCTGGCTATGCTTTTCAACTGGCCACCCCTACCCTGTCAACAGCCCTGCACCCCCCATTTCTCCTTCACCTAAATCCAGATAGCTGATGTTCTGAAAAAGCTGCAAAATCTGGACCCCTACAAATCAGCCGGGCTAGACAATCTGGACCCTTTCTTCCTAAAATTATCAGCCAAATGTTTTGCAACCCCTATTACTAGCCTGTTCAACCTCTCTTTCGTATTGTCTGAGATCCCCAAAGATTGGAAAGCTGCCACGGTCATCCTCCTCTTCAAAGGGGGAGACACTCTAGACCCAAACTACTACAGATCTATATCTATCCTACCCTGCCTTTCTAAGGTCTTCGAAAGCCAAGTTAACAAACAGATCACCGACCATTTTGAATCACACCGTACCTTCTCCGCTATGCAATCTGGTTTCCGAGCTGGTCATGGGTGCACCTCAGCCACGTTCAAGGTCCTAAACGATATCATAACTGCCATTGATAAGAGAGAATACTGTATTCATCGACTTGGCCAAGGCCTTTGAGTCTGTCAATCACCACATTCTTATCGGCAGACCCAACAGCCTTGGTTTCTCAAATGACTGCCTCGCCTGGTTCACCAACTACTTCTCAGACAGAGTCCAGTGTGTCAAATCGGAGGACCTGTTGTCAGGACCTCTGGCAGTCTCTATGGGGGTGCCACAGGGTTCCATTCTCGGGCCGAATCTTTTCTCTGAATACATTAATGATGTCGCTCTTGCTGCTGGTGATTCTCTGATCCACCTCTACGCAGATGACACCATTCTGTATACATCTGGCCCTTCTTTGGACACTGTGTTAACTACCCTCCAGATGAGCTTCAATGCCATACAATTCTCCTTCCGTAGCCTCCAACTGCTCTTAAATGCAAGTAAAACTAAATGCATGCTCTTCAACTAATCGCTGCCTGCTCCTGCCCGCCCATCCAGCATCACTACTCTGGATGGTTCTGACTTAAGTATTTGTAATTGTCCACATATTCTAGGTGTCTGGTTAGACTGTAAACTCTCCTTCCAGACTCACATTAAGCATCTCCAATCCAAAATTACATCTAGAATCGGCTTCCTGTTTTGCAACGAAGCATCCTTCACTCATGCTGCCAAACACCCTCGGAAAACTGACTATCCTGCCGGTCCTTGACTTCAGCGATGTCATTTACAAAATAGCCTCCAACACTCTACTAGGCAAATTGGATGCAGTCTATCACAGTCCCATTCCGTTTTGACACTAAAGCCCCATATACTACCCACCACTGCGACCTGTATGCTCTCGTTGGCTGGCCCTCGCTTCGTATTTGTCACCAAACCCTCTGGCTCCAGGTCATCTATACGTCTTTGCTAGTTAAAGCTCCGCCTTTATCTCAGCTCACTGGTCACCATAGCAGCACGCGCTCCAGCAGGTATATTTCACTGGTCACTCCCAAAGCCAATTCCTCCTTTTGGCTGCCTTTCCTTCCAGTTCTCTGCTGCAATGACTGGAACGAATTACACATTTAAAAAATAAAATAATTCACTGAAGCTGGAGACTCAGATCTCCCTCGCTAACTTTAAGCACCAACTGTCAGAGCAGCTCACAGATCACTGCACATATCCCATCTGTAAATAGCCCATTTAACTACCTCATCCCATACCGTTATTATTATTTTTTGCTCCTTTGCACCCCAGTATCTCTACTTGCACATTCATCTTCTGCACATCTATCACTCCAATGTTCATTTGCTAAATTTTAATTACTTCTCCACTATGGCCTGTTTATTGCCTTACCTCCCTTATCTTACCTCATTTGCACACACTGTACATAGACGTATTTTCTATTGTGTTATTGACTGTATGTTTGTTTGTTCCATGTGTAACTCTGTGTTGTTGTTTGTGTCGCACTGCTTTGCTTTATCTTGGCCAGGTCACGGTTGTAAATGAGAACTCGTTCTCAACTAGCCTACCTGGTTAATAAAGGTGAAATAAAAAAATAAAAAAATAAACCTGGTGTTACACTGACAAAATCACTGATTGACATTTGATCCAATGTACTGTCGTATTATGGCTCACAGAGACAGATGATCAAGCGGCGCTGCGAACTGCACAAAGAAGGTAAATGCAGAATACAGTCGTAGAATACGCACTTACCTGAGTTTGCCATCTTGTTTATCGGTGCCCATTTGAATGGAATCTTCTCATGTAGTACTGTATTTCCTCATTCGTTCCATGTTGATTGTTTGAGTGGTAATCATTGGACGACATTCTTAAAAACGAGGCACTTCAGCCAGTATTGAAGCTTTAGCCAATCAGACGGATCTTCAACAGCACATCATACTCAAGTTTTAAAATAAAAGTTGCATTACTGTAATAGGAACTTATATTACTTCCAACAATATTAATTTAGTTTTATCAAACTACTTTGTCCCTTCTGTTAAAAACAATCACTCACACAAACTCAGCCAAAATTATGAAAACACTTTTATTAGAAAAACAATTGCTTTTGTTATTCATCATGAGTATTCAGTTAGTTTTATTTATTCTACACATAACCATGTCATAACTGCCCTTCTTGATCCTTCTGTACACAAGTTAATTTGCCAGCAAACAACCTGCAGTCTCTTTAGTCACAACACCTCTTAGGATTTTGTTAGGGTTTTTAGTTCACAAAAGTCCAAAGTTCTTTAATTCCTATATTCATAAGTGCAGAATTCTGAACAACCTGAGCACAGTGCTGGTGAGTCACTGGTGAGGGAAGCCATTTTGGCTCTGTCCCATCCCAGTTGCTTTACTCCTACATTCTCTCTAGGGGTCGCCTGTACTACTGAATCACTGTACCGTCTGTAATCCCAAAACTGGATCACAGCGTTCCCTCCTTGCTGTAGGAGGGGTTCCCCAACCCCTTTGCTGAGTTTTCCCCTGTTTTACATGTCTGTCGCCTCCAGAGGACCAGGGTGACCAGGAAAAGGAGCAGAAGAAATCCCAGCCCCACTCCGATAACCCCCGCCCTTAGGGCCAGGTTGGTGGCCTCAGGGGGGTCGTAGTGTAGGCAGGAGAGCTTCGAGGGGGCGCTGGCCCCCGCCATGTTCACCGCCTCCACACACACCTTGACTCCTGCCTCTAGTTCCCCCAGCACCCCGCTCCGAGAATCACTCCCGAACTGGAGAGTTTCTCCTCTTCGATCTTCGATCACGACCCGGTACCCAGATACCACAGAGGCTGGGGCGCACCACCGTATCTCTGCCCCCCCATTAGCGCCTGGTACTAGCTTCTGGAGGTGTGGAGCATGAGGGGGCTCGCCTGCCCCACTTAGACCAGGGCAGAGGCATCCGGTCTGGGCAGAGAGCTGGGAGCAGGGGAGCTGGTTGTCCTGGCAGGGATGGTAGTCACAGGGCTTGGACTGCATTGGAACTAGAGTAGAAGCTGATGAGGATTTTCTGTGGTTAGGAGGGAAATGGGAAGCATCCTCTTCAGTGTAGTCATCTTCGTTGTAGTCAAAGCCCATGCCGGTAACATATTGGATCTTGGGGTATGTAACTGGCGGGGAGGTGGGAACGGCGTGTGTGAGAATGGGGCGGGTGTTGATGAGGCGGGTGGGAAGCAGGTCAGGGGTCAGTAATTGTAGAAGGAGCATTGCAGCCAAGTTCCAGCAGAATGACATCATCTCTGTGGAACAGAAATGGAAAGATTATAACCACAAGTCGGAATTACCTCCCACATTATGACCATGTGAACCCATACAGGAGGAGGCACAGGATACAACAGACAGAAAGATATGAATGATAATGTACTGTAGGACAACGGTTCACAGAGAGATAATGTACTGTAGGACAACGGGTTCACAGAGAGATAATGTACTGTAGGACAACCGGTTCACAGAGAGATAATGTACTGCACAACCAGTTCACAGAGAAATGTACTGTAGGACAACCAGTTCACAGAGAGATAATGTACTGTAGGACAACCAGTTCACAGAGAGATAATGTACTGTAGGACAACCAGTTCACAGAGAGATAATGTACTGTAGGACAACCAGTTCACAGAGAGATAATGTACTGTAGGACAACCAGTTCACAGAGAGATAATGTACTGTAGGACAAACAGTTCACAGAGAGTACTGTAGGACAACCAGTTCACAGAGAGATCATGTACTGTCAGACAACCGGTTCACAGAGAGATAATGTGCTGTATTACAACGGGTTCACAGAGAGATAATGTACCGTAGGACAACCGATTCACAGTGAGATAATGGACAACTGGTTCACAGAGAAAATAAACTAACAAGCCTGATTCTCAAGGAGTTAAAAAAAGGACAACCAGTTCAAGATGAGATCATTTAGTCACTATTGTACATAAAGCAGAGTGGAGTGGAGGCTGCTGAGGGGAGGACGGCTCATAATAATGGCTGCAATGGAACGAATGCAGGGGCATCAAACCATGTGTTTGATGTACTTGATACCATTCCACTTATTCCGCTCCAGCCATTACCACGAGCCCATCCTCCCCAATTAATGTGCCACTAACCTCTGTGGTAGATAAGCATCCTGGGGTTCTATTGGAGTTCCAAATGTATGTAGGTGAAGGGTCACTTGTTAGGGCTTTAATAATGAACATTCATTGGCTCAGATGAGTAACCATTAAAAACACAACAAAGGGAGGATGGAGTGTCCACCAGCTAGTGCTCTCTTCTCAGTTGGCAGTGTGCCAGACAAATCTGTGGGAACCCGAGCTGAACTCTCAACACATGCTAGTCCTCTATTTAGCTTCCACATACTTTCATCCACAGAATAACACAGCAACATTCTAAATTATTCAAGTTGTTGTATGGCTTAATCTGAGTTGATGTTGACTAGGTTAATCAATCATTTATAATCTTTTTAGGTGGTTGTGAAAATGCAAGAAACATGAGTACAGTCATGCTCTTAAACATCACTATAGCAACCAAGTGAAAGAAAACTATAACATATCAATGCGAGTAGTTCATCTTTTACTTTACCTGAATTGTAGAATAGTAGGATATCTAATGTCTCTTCCCGCAATCCCTCTTCACTCTTCTTTGTTATTTTCTTAACTCTCACATTCTCTCTCTCTCTCTCCCTCTCTCTTTCTCCAAACCAGCGTCTTCTTTTATTCTCACCAAACTTCACCCTCCTTTTTAACACCCCCTCATTTCTAAACTCTGTGCTTCTCGCCCCCCCCCCCCCCCACTCTCTTTCTCTCAATTCAATTCTCTCTATCTCACTCTCTCACTCCAGGTCTCCTTGGCTTTTTCCGTTAGGGGGGAGGGTGTACTGTTCGTATGTGTCCCTCCTTGCATACTAATTTACTCATCAGTAGCAGTAGGCAAGCTTGAGCTGGCTTGTTTGTGTGTGTCAGTGTGTTTTTCTATGAGGTATATAGTATGTTGGCTGTTCATGACATAATTGCATGAGAAAGTGCCCATGTATTTTTGTGTGTAATGTATGTGCATAGAACACGAGTTTGGGATCAGATCCTTTTAAAGCATGTGACTCACATACTCACATTCCAGTGTGTGCAGGAGTGTGTCAGCGTGTGTGAGGGTGAATGCTTGAGTGTGTGAGGGAGGGAGGGAATGTTTGAGCATGCATGTGTATTGTTACAATCTCCATGGTTTGCATTGTTGCAGACCTGAAGGATAGGGGTTGGGCTCCAGTCCTTATAAGGAGTGTTGGCAAGACTGGACAAGCTGGGACATGACAGAAGTACCAGCATCTGACTGATAAAAAGAGCGAACCAGGAAATCAGAATCAGAGCAGGAATCACTTAGCTTCCTCTTTGTACCATGCTACACCCCAAATACTACTGCTACCCAACACCTCACTGATACCCCCATACCCTGAGTTGTTATCGACTACTACAATCCACAACATGACGCCTCATCTTGACTATAAGATGTGGTCACCTGATACTACCCCCAACATGTCAACTTAAACCTAAAATATTATGAGTTGTAACTTTATTGGTGGGTGTTATGCAAGGACTTGTCTATACTTATCTGAAGTTCAAGTGAATCATTTATGTATGAAGAAACAATGTATGTATCATGGAGTGAGACTATAGGTATACACCATGTATTCGGAAAGTATTCATACCCCTTGACTTTTTCTACATTTTGTAATGTTACAGCCTTATTCTAAAGTGTATTTAAAAAAATATATATTCTCATCAATCTAGACACAATAGCCCATAATGACAAAGAAAAACATGTTTTTAGACATTTCTGCAAATGTATATATAAAGAAAAAAGCAAAAATAAATTTACCTAAGTATTCAGACCCTTTACTCAGTACTTTGTTGAAGCACTTTTGGCAGCGATTACAGCCTCATGTCTTCTTGGGTATGACACTACAACTTTGGCACACCTGTATTTGGCAGTGGTGTAAAATACTAAAGGAAAAATACTTTAAAGTACTACTTAAGTCGTTTTTGGGGGTATCTGTACTTTAATTTACTATTTATATTTTCGCCTACTTTTACTTTTACTTCACTATGTACTTTTTACTCCACTATGTACTATTTACTCCAAACATTTCCCCTGGCACCCAAAAGTATTAGTTACAATTTGAATGCTTAGCAGTAAAGGAAAAAGGTCTAATTCACACACTTCTCAAGAGAACGTCCCTGGTCTTCCCTACTGCCTCACTCAACATAAATGCTTCCTTTGTAAAGTATTTCTGAGTGTTGGAGTGTGGCCCTGGCTGTCAAAAAAACGAATACAAAAATGGAATTGTACCGTCTGGTTTGCTAAATACAAGGAATTTGATGTATAGCATTTACTTTTACTTTGTACTTTTATTCAAGTATGACAATTTAGTACTTTTTCCACCACTGTACTAAAGTCCATTTAAAATCTGACATTTAAAAACAACTTTTACTCAAGTAGTATTTTACTGGGTTACTTTCACTTTGACTTGAGTCATTTCATATTAAGGTATGCCATTTGAATACTTGTTCCACCTCTGTATTTGGGGAGTTTCTCACATTATTTTCTGTAGATACTCTCAAGTTCTGTCAGGCTGGATGGGGAAAGTTGCTGCACCCCTATTTTCAGGTCTCTCCAGAGCCAATCAAGGACATTCAGAGACTTGTCCCAAAGCCACTCCTGCGTTGTCTTGGCTGTGTGCTTAGGGTCATTGTCCTGTTGGAAGGTGAACCTTCGCCCCCAGTCTGAGGTCCTGAGCGCTCTGGAGCAGGTTTTTATCAAGGTTCTCTCTGTACTTTGCTCCGTTCATCTTTCCCTCAATCCCGACTAGTCTCCCAGTCCCTGCCCCTGAAAAACATCCCCACAACATGATGCTGACACCACCATGCTTCATCGTAGGGATGGTGCCAGGTTTCCTCCAGACGTGACGCTTGGCATTCAGGCCAAAGAGTTCCATCTTGGTTTCATCAGACTAGAGAATCTTGTTTCTCATGGTCTGAGAGTCCTTCTCGTGGCTTTTGGCGAACTCCAACGGTGCTGTCATGTGCCTTTTACTGAGGAGTGGCTTCCATCTGGCCTACCATAAAGGCCTTATTGGTGGAGTGCTGCAGAGATGGTTGTCCTTCTGGAAGGTTCTCCCATCTCTACAGAGGAACTCTTGAGCTCTGTCAGTGGGACCAACTGGTTCTTGTTCATCTCCCTGACCAGTGGCGATTTTAGCATGTAAATCTTGGTGGGGGAAACAATTTTTTTTTGGGGGATGCATACCAGCAAAGCCACTACACAACACAACACAAACAAATACATGAATTGCACTATAACGGTGACAAACGGTGCCCACAAACCTACATAACATTGTCCCTACAGCAGTGTCCCAACAGCAGAGTCCCAACACCTTACCACTGCTACACCTGGCTATCAGTGGAGCCTTGTCTGGCAGCAAAACAGTTCATTCAGCCTCATTTACTGCCTTTAACAAAGACATAGATGATATGGCTGACTTGCTTAAACAAATGTGGTTTCTACTGACAATTGAGATGTACAAACTATGACATAAGGGGACGACAAGCAGATAAGAGTTCATCTGTAATTTTGATTAAGACATTAATGCGCAAACTTGGACGGACATAGTCAATAAAACTATTTGTTCAGCACTTTTGAAATGTACAGCAACAGAATTCAGAACACGTGCCATTCTTACAGTGTTCACCCTGTACATCAAGTCAGAACCATATGATAAATAAAGAGGGCATATAAGCAGACAATGAAAGGTCTTACAATATTCGATGATTACATTTCTCTAAAACAGGTTATAGGCTACATGTGCACCAGCAAATTCAGAACAATACACGAAATTAAGAGGGAAAAATAGACCAAATTATTAGGGTGAGGCACATGGGCTTACTACACAACATACACTTAGTATTACTAGTATTACTTTCTTAGCTACAGTATTACTTTCTTAGCTACAGTATACATATCTCCCAGGCATATTGCATCATTTATGCAGCAGCATACAATACATTTTTTGACTCACCTTGTTGTGCTGTGCTCACTTGAACAGGAAGGTGGTGCGGCAGTCCTATGTGGGCAAATTTTGTCATCAAACTTTGTCATCAAAGTCTGGCATTCTCTGGATTTATGGCGCTTTCAAGAGAAATGGGAAATAAAAAAAAACAAGGTTGAATCATGATAACATCAATGATCTTCAGGTTGTAGCTTGAGAAAGAGGCCCATGTTGCCAACTTACAATTCTGAGTTGGATGACCATTCAAAAATTATTTTCCCAGTCGGATCTAGTTTTGTCCCGAGTTCCCAGTTGTTTTGAACTCACTGAAGTCAGATTTCCCAGTTCCAAGTTAACAGTTGTTTTGAACGCGGCAGAAATTATGCTGGATTGACAGCATGGCTAATGTTGAATGTTTATCATTTTAAACTTGGAAAAGAGACCCTTAAACTCAGACTTGGGACCACACAGCCACTGTATACTCTGTATACATTCCACTGTATACCAGGCTAGTGATTGCTTTGCATGTCACGACTTCCACCAAAGGTGGCTCCTCTCCCTGTTCGGGCAGCGCTCGGTGGTCGTCGTCACCGGTCTACTAGCTGCCACCGATCCTTTTTTTCTTTTCTGTTGGTTTTGTCTTGATTGTTGTCACCTGTTGAAGCCCGCAGCAGAACATGGAGTCAGCAGGAGCAGCTGAGCCCCCCCTCCCATCCATGGAAGAGCGGGTCCTCCATCACACAGCCGTCCTACACTGGATTGGGACGTTGATGGATAAAAATGATGGAGAGAATGGAGAGATGGGAGAGGAGCGGCCTCCCTACTCCTCTTCAGCCTGCACTACCAACTTCTCCGGCGGCGTCTGAACCCAGCGCTCTTCGACTTGCGCTCCCGATAGAGTATGATGGAACGGCTGCCAGGTTCAAGGGGTTCTTGCTACAACTAGAGCTTTACCTGGCTACCGTTTGCCCGACTCCCTCGGGAGAGGAGAGTGTGAGCGTCCTCGTTTCCTGCCTGACGGGCAGAGCCCTGGAGTGGGCCAATGCGATCTGTGACGGTCCAGAGTCAGCGAGGGACCATTACCCTGAGTTCACCCGCCGTGTCCGGGCTGTGATCAACCACCCACCGGAGGGTCGAGCGGCGGGTGAATGGCTGTTCCACCTTAGGCAGGAGACGAGGAGCACGCAGGACTTCGCGCTGGACCCTGGCCACTGGAGCGGGGTGGAATGACAGGGCCCTGGGAGGACGTCCGCAGGGAGCTAGCTTGTCGTGACGCCACCCTTACACTAGACGAACTAATCGACATGTCAATCCGTCTGGACAACCTGCTAGCTGCTCGCGGGCGTCCAGAGCGAGTTCTGTTTGTTCCACCCCCCAGCACTCCAGCTCCAACACCCATGGAGTTAGGGGATGCTGCATCTAGGGCGACCGGAGGACCGGTGCTGGAGGAGCTCGTCTGGGAGTCGAGAGGGCAGCCAGAGTATGCTCAGACACCCCAGGTGAGTTAGCACCAGACTCACCCAGAGCTCCCTGTTGGTCATATGTTTGTACTAATCTCTTTTCCTGAGTTTTGACCCTCTTCCCAGCAAAAGGCGCTAGTCGATTCAGGTGCAGCTGGGAGTTTTATGGACCACGGGTTCGCTCATATGTTAGGGATTCTGTTGGTGCAGATAGGCCAACCCTTGCCCGTGCACTCCCTAGATAGTCGACCTTTAGGGTCAGGGCTGGTCAGGGAGGCCACGGTTCCACTGAACATGGTAACGCAGGGGGGTCATAAGGAGCGGATTAGTCTCTTCCTCATTAATTCTCCTGCATTTCCAGTGGTGCTGGGGATTCCCTGGTTGGCTATTCACAATCCCAAGATTTCATGGAAACAGAGGGCTCTTAAGGGGTGGTCAGAGGAGTGTTCAGGTAGGTGTATAGGAGTTTCCATCGGTGCAACAACGGTTGAGAGTCCAGAACAGAGAGTCCACTGTGCACATTCCCTCAGAATATGCCGATTTGGCTGTCGCTTTCTGTAAAAAGAGGGTGACCCAATTACCACCTCATCAACGAGGGGATTGTGCAATAAACCTCCAGGTAAACGCAGCACTTCCCAGGAGTCACGTGTATCCCCTGTCACAGGAGGAGGCGGTGGCTATGGAGACATATGTCACTGAATCTCTGGGAAAGGGGTACATTCGGCCCTCCACGTCACCCGTCTCCTCAAGTTTCTTTTTGTGAAGAAGAAGGAGGGAGGTCTGCGTCCGTGTATTGATTATAGAGGTCTAAATTCCATCACAGTGGGGTTTAGTTACCCGCTACCTCTCATCGCTGCAGTGGTGGAATCATGTCACGGAGCATGCTTTTTCACAAAACTATATCTCAGGAGTGTGTATAACTTGGTGCGTATCCTGGAGGGAGATGAGTGGAAGACAGCGTTTAGTACCACATCTGGCCATTATGGGTACCTCGTCATGCTGTATGGGTTGAAGAATGCTCCAGCCGTCTTTCAATCCTTTGTAGATGAGATTCTCAGGGACCTGCACGGGCAGATGGTGGTGGTTTACATGGATGACATTCTTATTTATTCCGCCACACGCACCGCGCATGTGTCTCTGGTGTGCAGGGTACTTGGGCGACTGTTGGAGCATGCATGACCTGTACGTCAAGGCTGAGAAATGTGTGTTCTCTAAACAAGCCGTCTCTTTCCTGGCGTATCGCATTTCCACATCTGGGGTGGTGATGGAGTGTGACCGCGTTGCAGCCATGCGTAATTGGCCGACTCCAACCACAGTAAAGGAGTTGCAGCGGTTCTTAGGGTTTTCCAATTACTACCGGATGTTTATCAGGTGTTTTGGCCATGTTGACCATGTTTATCCTGTGTTTTGGCCAGGTGGTTGCTCCCATTACCTCACTGCTGAATGGGGGACCGGTGCGGTGGTCAGCGGAGGCGAGCAGCGCTTTTAGTCGTCTGAAGGCGCTGTTTACCAATGCTCCCGTATTAGCTCATCAGGACCCCTCTTTGGCATTCGTGGTGGAGGTGGACGCGTCCGAGGCTGGGGTTGGAGCCGTGCGATTCTTCGTCCCTGCGCTTTTTTTTCCAGAGGAAGCTCAGTCCGGCGGAGTGAAACTATGACGTGACGTGGAGGACCGGGAGTTCCTGGCTGTGGTAAAAGCTCTGAAGGCGTGGAGACATTGGCTTGAGGGGGCTAAACACCCTTTGGACTGACCACCGTAATCTGGAGTACATCCGGGCAGCGAGGAGACTAGTACGTATGTAGGACATGTAGGACATCAAAAGTCGTGCTATAAATTTACAGACAACACAAAGATTCCTTGATGTCCTTCCAGATTCCCTCTGTCTACCCAATGACACCAGAGGACAAAAATCAGTTAACCACCTAACTGAGGAACTCAATTTAACCTTGCGCAATACCCTAGATGCAGTTGCACCCCTAAAAACTAAAAACATTTCTCATAAGAAACTAGCTCCCTGGTACACAGAAAATACCCGAGCTCTGAAGCAAGCTTCCAGAAAATTGGAACGGAAATGGCGCCACACCAAACTGGAAGTCTTCCGTCTAGCTTGGAAAGACAGTACCGTGCAGTACTGAAGAGCCCTTACTGCTGCTCGATCATCCTATTTTTCTAACTTAATTGAGGAAAATAAGAACAATCCGAAATTCCTTTTTGATACTGTCGCAAAGCTAACTAAAAAGCAGCATTCCCCAAGAGAGGATGACATTCACTTTAGCAGTGATAAATTCATGAACTTCTTTGAGGAAAAAATTATGATTATTAGAAAGCAAATTACAGACTCCTCTTTAAATCTGCGTATTCCTTCAAAGCTCAGTTGTCCTGAGTCTGCACAACTCTGCCTGGACCTAGGATCAAGAGAGATGCTCAAGTGTTTTAGTATTATATCTCTTGACACAATGATGAAAATAATCATGGCCTCTAAACCTTCAAGCTGCATACTGGACCCTATTCCAACTAAACTACTGAAAGAGCTGCTTCCTGTGCTTGGTCCTCCTATGTTGAACATAATAAATGGCTCTCTATCCACCGGATGTGTACCAAACTCACTAAAAGTGGCAGTAATAAAGCCTCTCTTGAAAAAGCCAAACCTTGACCCAGAAAATATAAAAAACTATCGGCCTATATCGAATCTTCCATTCCTCTCAAAAATCTTAGAAAAGGCTGTTGCACAGCAACTCACTGCCTTCCTGAAGACAAACAATGTATACGAAATGCTTCTGTCTGGTTTTAGACCCCATCATAGCACTGAGACGGCACTTGTGAAGGTGGTAAATGACATTTTAATGGCATCGGACCGAGGCTCTGCATCTGTCCTCGTGCTCCTAGACCTTAGTGCTACTTTTGATACCATCGATCACCACATTCTTTTGGAGAGATTGGAAACCCAAATTGGTCTACACGGACAAGTTCTGGCCTGGTTTAGATCTTATCTGTCGGAAAGATATCAGTTTGTCTCTGTGAATGGTTTGTCCTCTGACAAATCAACTGTAAATTTCGGTGTTCCTCAAGGTTCCATTTTAGGACGACTATTGTTTTCACTATATATTTTACCTCTTGGGGATGTTATTCGAAAACATAATGTTAACTTTCACTGCTATGCGGATGACACACAGCTGTACATTTCAATGAAACATGGTGAAGCCCCAAAATTGCCCTTGCTAGAAGCATGTGTTTCAGACATAAGGAAGTGGATGGCTGCAAACTTTCTACTTTTAAACTCGGACAAAACAGAGATGCTTGTTCTAGGTCCCATGAAACAAATAGATCTTCTGTTGAATCTGACAATTAATCTTAATGGTTGTACAGTCGTCTCAAATAAAACTGTGAAGGACCTCAGCGTTACTCTGGACCCTGATCTCTCTTTTGAAGAACATATCAAGACCATTTCAAGGACAGCTTTTTTCCATCTACGTAACATTGCAAAAATCAGAAACTTTCTGTCCAAAAATGATGCAGAAAAATTAATCCATGCTTTTGTCACTTCTAGGTTAGACTACTGCAATGCTCTACTTTCCGGCTACCCGGATAAAGCACTAAATAAACTTCAGTTAGTGCTAAATACGGCTGCTAGAATCCTGACTAGAACCAAAAAATGTGATCATATTACTCCAGTGCTAGCCTCCCTACACTGGCTTCCTGTCAAAGCAAGGGCTGAATTCAAGGTTTTACTTCTAACCTACAAAGCATTACATGGGCTTGCTCCTACCTATCTCTCTGATTTGGTCCTGCCGTACATACCTACATGTACGCTACGGTCACAAGACGCAGGCCTCCTAATTGTCCTTAGAATTTCTAAGCAAACAGCTGGAGGCAGGGCTTTCTCCTATAGAGCTCCATTTTTATGGAACGGTCTGCCTACCCATGTCAGAGACGCAAACTCGGTCTCAACCTTTAAGTCTTTACTGAAGACTCATCTCTTCAGTGGGTCATATGATTGAGTGTAGTCTGGCCCAGGAGTGGGAAGGTGAACGGAAAGGCACTGGAGCAACGAACCACCCTTGCTGTCTCTGCCTGGCCGGTTCCCCTCTTTCCACTGGGATTCTCTGCCTCTAACCCAATTACAGGGGCTGAGTCACTGGCTTACTGGGGCTCTCTCATGCCGTCCCTGAAGGGGGTGCGTCACCTGAGTGGGTTGATTCACTGATGTGGTCATCCTGTCTGGGTTGGCACCCCCCCTTGGGTTGTGCCATGGCGGAGATCTTTGCGGGCTATACTCAGCTTTGTCTCAGGATGGTAAGTTGGTGGTTGAAGATATCCCTCTAGTGGTGTGGGGGCTGTGCTTTGGCAAAGTGGATGGTGTTATATCCTTCCTGTTTGGCCCTGTCCGGGGGTGTCCTCGGGTGGGGCCACAGTGTCTCCTGACCCCTCCTGTCTCAGCCTCCAGTATTTATGCTGCAGTAGTTTATGTGTCGGGGGGCTGGGGTCAGTTTGTTATATCTGGAGTACTTCTCCTGTCCAATTTGGTGTCCTGTGTGAATCTAAGTGTGCGTTCTCTAATTCTCTCCTTCTCTCTCTCGGAGGACCTGAGCCCTAGGACCATGCCCCAGGACTACCTGACATGATGACTCCTTGCTGTCCCCAGTCCACCTGGCCGTGCTGCTGCTCCAGTTTCAACTGTTCTACCTTATTATTATTCGATCATGCTGGTCATTTATGAACATTTGAACATCTTGGCCATGTTCTGTTATAATCTCCACCCGGCACAGCCGGAAGAGGACTGGCCACCCCACATAGCCTGGTTCCTCTCTAGGTTTCTTCCTAGGTTTTGGCCTTTCTAGGGAGTTTTTCCTAACCACCGTGCTTCTACACCTGCATTGCTTGCTGTTTGGGGTTTTAGGCTGGGTTTCTGTACAGCACTTTGAGATATCATCTGATGTACGAAGGGCTATATAAATAAATTTGATTTGATTTTGATTTGACTGAATCCTCGCCAGGCAAGGTGGGCCATGTTTTTCACCAGATTTCGTTTCACCATCTCTTATAGACCAGGTTCCCGTAACAATAAGGCCGACGCACTGTCCCGTCTCTATGATACTCGATCCCACTCCCATACTTCTGGCCTCATGTCTGGTGGCACCGGTGGTATGGGAGGTGGACGCGGACATCGAGCGGGCGTCACGGTTAGAAACCACGCCACCACAGTGTACAGTGGGCCGGAAGTACGTGCCGCTTGGTGTTCGTGACAAATTGATCCGGTGGGCCCACACGTTACCCTCCTCGGGCGGGTCATCCGGGAATTGAGAGGACGGTGCAGGGTCTTAGGGGGAGGTACTGGTGGCCCACTTTAGCTAAGGGCGTGAGGTTTTATGTCTCCTCCTGTTCGGTGTGCGCTCAGAGTAAGGCTCCTAGACACCTGCCTTAGAGGGAAGTTACAGCCCCTCCCCGTTCCACAACGGCCTTGGTCACATTTGTCGGTGAACTTCCTCACCGACCTTCCCCCGTCTCAGGGGAACACCACGATCCTGGTCATTGTGGATCGGTTTTCGAAGTCCGGCCGTCTCCTCCCGTTACCCGGTCTCCCTACGGCCCCGCAGACTGTGGAGGCCCTGTTTACCCACGTCTTCTGGCACTATGGGGTGCCTGAGGACACCGTTTCTTATCGGGGTCCCCAGTTCACGTCCCGGGTTTGGAGGGCGTTCATGGAGCGTCTGGGAGCCTCGATCAGCCTGACCTCAGCTTTTCACCCCGAGGGCAAAGGGCAGGTGGAGAGGGGGAACCAGGATGTGGGTAGGTTTCTGCGGTCATATTGCCAGGACTGGCCAGGAGAATTCCACCGCCTCCATCCTCTCCCTCCGGGTCGTCCTCGAGAACGGTGTCTGCGCGCTGCGGGAGCCGCGCGTCAGAGGGGGGGCACTGTCATGAATTCCACTGAAGGTGGCTCCTCTCTCTGTTCGGGCGGTGGTCGTCGTCACTGGTCTACTAGCTGCCACCGATCCCTTTTTTTCCTGTTGGTTTTGTCTTGATTGTTTTCACCTGTTGCTTATTTTGGTTCATCAATGGTCTATTATGGTCTATTTAAACTTCCAATGCCCGCCTGCTTTTGTGCGGGCTTATTCCTACTGTCAGTGGTGAAGTTGTTTCTCTCCTGCGTAATTTGTTTGTATGTTATTTCCTGGTTTTTGGAGACATACCTGATTTATGGTCATTGCCTGATTGTTGGCTAGACCAAGTGAAATAAACGCATCCAGCCTGACTCTACACCCACCACTCATAGAATTACGTGACATTGCAATGCTTGCAGTTAGCCACGGATTCCTACTATCTACTCATGGTTGAATTTGCGATTTCTAACTTGTTGTGTAATGTTTATGTCCAATGGCCGATGAGCACCGATACGTTTTATCTATAATTTCTCTTCATTATTAAAAGTTTATATTTAACAAGGATTAAAAAGGATTTGCCAGTAGATTGTCAATTTGATTCATGATGATGACTGCTAGCTAAGATTTTGAATGTATGATGTTGACATGATCAGTCCAATCAAAGCTACTGTAGATATAAAGTGACTTGATGTCATTTTATCTGTGACCAATGACCTTGAGCCTACTTGGATGGGCACTTCTAATGTAATCCGATGGCAGCATTTTTGAGCTCTACCCTTAGATTTGGCAGTGACGTAGTCTCCCCATGAGTGGCAGAACACTGAGACAATCACGGCGCACCTAGAGAGGATTACCAACCCCTGCCCTCAGGATTTTCCGCTGGCTGCCCCACCACCACAGAAAGCACTGAGCGAGGCTGAAACACCTGCATTTTGGAGCTGCCTTACTCAAGAAAGCAAAAAAGAGACCATGTTTGTATGCAGCTTTATTAACTCAAGGATTTTATATATATTTTTGACATTGTTTGCAAACTGATGTGATGTACTAATATCAAAATAACATGCAAAACAGGCAACTGCCCCACCACATTTTGTTTGCAAGAAATATGATGTTCAAAACAGATGGGGCTCTGCCCCAACTGCCCTGAATGACGGGTCGCCACTATCCCTGACCTAGGCCCTTCTTCCCAGATTGCTCAGTTTGTCTGGGTGGTCAGCTCTCGGACGAGTCTTGGTGGTTCCAAACTTCTTCCATTTAAGAATGATGGAGGCCACTGTGTTCTTGGGGACCTTCAATTCTGCAGAATTTATTTGGTACACTTCCCCACGGCTGTGCCTCAACACAACCCCTTTTTGGAGCTCTACGAACAATTTTTTTGACCTCATGACTTGGTGTTTGCCTTTTCAAATCATATCCAATCAATTGAAATTACCACAGGTGGACTCTAATCAAGTTGTAGAAACAGCTCAAGGATGATCAATGGAAACAGGATGCACCTGAGCTCTATTTCGAGTTTCATATCAAAGGGTCTGAATGGTTATGTAAATAAGCAATTTTTATGGTTTTATACATTTGCAAAAATATTCTAGAAAACTGTTTTTGCTTGCACATTATGGGGTATTGTGTGTAGATTTATGAGGAAATGTTTTTATTTAATCCATTTTAGAATAGAGGAAGAGGAAAAAGTCAATAGGTCTGAATACTTTCCGAAAGCACTGTGCAACTGAAGACATGAATCATGCTAACATGACATAACATAAATCCTGCTAACATGACATCACATTAATCATGCTAACATGACATCACATGCCTTGAATCTATTCTACCGCGCCCAGAAACCTGCTCCTTTTACAATCTGTTCCGAACATACTAGACGACCAGTTCTTATAGCCTTTAGCCGTACCCTTATCCTACTCCTCCTCTGTTCCTCTGGTGATGTGGAGGTTAATCCAGGCCCTGCAGTGCCTAGCTCCACTCCTATTCCCCAGGCGCTCTTATTTGTTGACTTCTGCATGTTCTGTTTCTGTTTCATGCATCTTAACATTAGAAGCCTCCTCCCTAAGTTTTTTTTATTCACTGCTTTAGCACACTCCGCCAACCCGGATGTCCTAGCCATGTCTGAATCCTGGCTTAGGAAGGCCACCAAAAACACTGAAATTTCCATCCCTAACTATAACATTTTCCAACAAAATAGAACTGCCAAAGGGGGCGGAGTTGCAATCTACTGCAGATATAGCCTGCAGAGTTCTGTCTTACTATCCAGGTCTGTGCCCAAACAATTTCCACTTTTAAAAAGCCACTTTTCCAGAAACAAGTCTCTCACCGTTGCCGCTTGCTACAGACCACCTTCTGCCCCCAGCTGTGCCCTGGACACCATATGTGAATTGATTGCCCCCATCTATCTTCAGAGTTCGTGCTGTTAGGTGGTTAGGACCTAAACTGGGACATGCTTAACACCCCAGCCATCCTACAATCTAAGCTTGATGCCCTCCATCTCACACAAATGATCAATGAACCAACCAGGTACAACCCCAAATCCTTTAACATGGGCACCCTCATAGATATCATCCTAACCAACCCTCCCTCCAAATACACCTCTGCTGTCTTCAACAAGGATCTCAGCAATCACTGCCTCATTGCCTGCGTCCGTGATGGGTCTGCGGTCAAATGACCAACCGTCATAACAGTCAAATGCTCCCTAAAACACTTCAGCGAGCAGGCCTTTCTAGTCAACCTGGCCCGGGTATCCTGGAAGGATATTGACCTCATTCCATCAGTAGAAGATGCGTGGTTATTCTTTAAAAGTGCTTTCCTCATCATCTTAAATAAGCATGCACCATTCAAAAAATGTAGAACCAGGAACAGATATAGCCCTTGGTTCCCTCCAGAACTGACTGCCCTTGACCAGCACAAACACATCCTGTGGCATACTGCATTAGCATCGAATAGCCCCCGCGATATGCAACTTTTCAGGGAAGTTAGGAACCAATATACACAGGCAGTTAGGAAAACAAAGGCTAGCTTTTTCAAACAGAAATTTGCATCCTGCAGCACAAACTCGAAAATTGTATGGGACACTAAAGTCCATGGAGAATAAGAGCACCTCCTCCCAGCTGCCCACTGCACTGAGGCTAGGAAACACTGTCAACACTGATAAATCTGCGATAATTGAGAATTTCAATAAGTAATTTTCTATGGCTGGCCACGCTTTCCACCTGGCCACCCCTACCCTGTCAAAAGCCCTGCACCCCCCACAGCAACTTTTTCAAGCCTCCCCATTTCTCCTTCACCCAAATCCAGATAGCTGATGATCTGAAAGAGCTGCAAAATCTGGACCCCTACAAATCAGCCGGGCTAGAACGCTGGACGGTTCTGACTTAGAATATGTGGACAACTACAAATACTTAGGTGTCTGGACTCTCCTTCCAGACTCACATTAAGCATCTCCAATCCAAAATTACATCTAGAATCGGCTTCCTGTTTTGCAACAAAGCATCCTTCACTCATGCTGCCAAACATACCCTCGTAAAACTGACTATCCTGCCGATCCTTGACATCAGCGATGTCATTTACAAAATAGCCTCTATCACTCTACTCAGCAAATTGGATGCAGTCTATCACAGTGCCATTTTGTCACCAAAGCCCCATATACTACCCACCACTGCAATCTGTATGCTCTCGTTGGCTGGCCCTCGTCTCATATTCGTCGACAAACCCCCTGGCTCCAGGTCATCAATAAGTCTTTGCTAGGTAAAGCCCCGCCTTATCTCAGGTCTCTGGTCACCATAGCAGCACCCACCCGTAGCATGAGCTCCAGCAGGTATATTTCACTGGTCACCCCCAAAGCCAATTCCCCTTTGGCCGCCTTTCCTTCCAGTTCTCTGCTGCCAATGACAGAAACTAATTGCAAAAATCACTGAAGCTGGAGACTCATATCTCCCTCACTAACTTTAAGCACCAGTTGTCAGAGCAGCTCACAGATCACTGCACCTGTACATATCCCATCAGTAATTAGCCCATCCAACCACCTCATCCACATACTGTTATTCAGTTGTTTTTTTTCTTTCTCCTTTGCACCCCAGTATCTCTACTTGCACATTCATCTTCTGCACATCTATCACTCAAAGGTAAGGCATATATTATATCGCTATTTCTGACTTCCGTGTCACAACTGCCTGGTTGAAATATGATTTGTCATGCATTTGTATGCAGGGCCTCAGATAATCGCATGGTTTGCTTTCGCCGTAAAGCCTTTTTGAAATCTGACACCTTGGCTGTATTAACAAGAAGTTAAGCTATATTTTGATGAATAACACATATATTTTCAAGAATGCAAAATATTTGAATTTAGTATTTTGAAATTTCACGCTCTGCAATATCACCGGATGTTGGCCTGGTGGGACGCTACTGTCCCACGTATGCGTAAGAAGTTAATTGCTAAACTGTAATTATTTCGCTACTATGGCCTATTGATTGCCTTACCTCCCTTATCTTACCTCATTTGCACACACTGTATATAGACTTTTTATATTGTGTTATTGACTGTATGTTTGTTTACTCCATGTGTAACTCTGTGTTGTTGTTTGTGTTGCACTGCTTTGCTTTATCTTGACCAGCTCACTGTTGTAAATGAGAACTTGTTCGCTACTAGCCTACCTGGTTAAATAAAGGTGAAATAAAAAATACTATTAAGTCATGCTAACATGACAGCTCATAAATCATGCTAACATGACATCTCTCTGACAAGAATGGAAGAACACTGACAACACACACAGACACACATTCCCTTCAGCGTTTCCTCTTCTTTGTTTTGTTGTTAACTGCTACTTTAGTCTGTTTCTAACCAGATGGAAACATGGGACATGTCATATCTATAGGCAGGGATCACTGGGTATGTGAGTGCTGGTACTACTAATGCAGCAGGCCTAGAACACTTTATTATTAGAAACAATAAACACCTATTCATTCCATTTGTTTTCACATTGATGAATTGCCAATGGACTTTTATGTGGATAATTCATCATGTACATTTCAATGAGGGAGTCTAGACTGTCAGGGACAATCAATGCTAGCTGCTGTCTGGTCACACACACTGAGATGAAACCATGCATGTCACATCAGGAGATTGTCGAGCACAGTGTGTCACACAAAATATTGTTTTATCTGAAAGTTTTCTCACCCTCTCTCCCACGCACCCTCTCTGTGTCTCTCCATCTCACCCTCTCTGTGTCTCTCCATCTCACCCTCTCTCCCACTAACCCTCTCTGTGTCTCTCCATCTCACCCTCTCTCCCACTAACCCTCTCTGTGTCTCTCCATCTCACCCTCTCTTTCTCACCTTCTTTCTTTCAGTCAGTTTCAGTCTGCATCATTCAGCCTTGATGAAATTAAATGTCTGCCTCCAGAATTCCCCCATATGGTGACATAAAGTCTGTCTTTTCTCTGCTGGGAGACCACCCGCCCGCCCCCAGTCCCAGTCATTCCTCTGTGTTCTTGAGCCTGGATCACCCGCCTCCACCTCTCAGAGGAATTAAAGAATCCCAGAATCAACAGGAAATCATTGACCAACCTTCTCCTGGGCCCCTTGACCTTTGAGCCCTTACATGTGTGAATCGCTGGGAAAGTTCTAGAAACAGAACTCCTCAATCATTAATTCATAGGCCTCATAAAGGAGTGGGATGATGCTCCCACAGAGATAAATCTTATAATGTAGTGATCTTATGATGAAATATATGATTATTATACAACGCCACCCAACAGTGTATCGACCCCGAGGGACAAATGGTGCTTAGCTATAACTACTTAGCTATACACTGAGATAGGCCAGGTGAGGTGTTCATTTCAAAAGCAATTAAGACAGGATGTTATTGGGTATTGGCTTAAGATGTTTTCCAAGACATCCATAGGAATGTGACCCATGGATGCCGGACACTAGCTTATTTCTACCTCGACATTGACCTAATTAGGCCTACATAAATTCAATCACAGCTAACCAAGAATCTTAATTTGGCTAAAGAGAGGTTTCTCCATCTCCCAACATGAGATTGGTCAATCAATCCTAACCACACTGTCAACTAAACACATCCTGTGTGTCAACTGTGGCATATTGGCCCCATCCAATGGTGAAAGTGAACTATTGCACACAATCACAGCTGTGGTCTATGATTAGGGCCAGTTGTACACGATCACAGCTGTGTTCAATGATTAGGGACAGTTGTAGACGATCACAGCTGTGGCCAATGATTAGGGACTGTTGTAGATGATCACAGCTGTGGCCAATGATTAGGGACAGTTGTACACGATCACAGCTGTAGTCTATGACTAGGGACAGTTGTACACGATCACAGCTGTAGTCTATGACTAGGGACAGTTGTACACGATCACAGCTGTAGTCTATGACTAGGGACAGTTGTACACGATCACAGCTGTAGTCTATGACTAGGGACAGTTGTACACGATCACAGCTGTAGTCTATGACTAGGGACAGTTGTACACGATCACAGCTGTAGTCTATGACTAGGGCCAGTTGTACACGATCACAGCTGTAGTCTATGACTAGGGACAGTTGTACACGATCACAGCTGTAGCCAATGATTAGGGCCAGTTGTACACGATCACAGCTGTAGTCTATGACTAGGGCCAGTTGTACACGATCACAGCTGTAGTCTATGACTAGGGACAGTTGTACACGATCACAGCTGTAGTCTATGACTAGGGACAGTTGTACACGATCACAGCTGTAGTCTATGACTAGGGCCAGTTGTACACGATCACAGCTGTAGTCTATGACTAGGGACAGTTGTACACGACCACAGCTGTAGTCTATGACTAGGGACAGTTGTACACGATCACAGCTGTAGTCTATGATTAGGGCCAGTTGTACACGATCACAGCTGTGGCCAATGATTAGGGACAGTTGTACCTGATCACAGCTGTAGTCTATGACTAGGGCCAGTTGTACACGATCACAGCTGTAGTCTATGACTAGGGACAGTTGTACACGATCACAGCTGTGGCCAATGATTAGGGCCAGTTGTACACGATCACAGCTGTAGTCTATGACTAGGGCCAGTTGTACACGATCACAGCTGTAGTCTATGACTAGGGAGTCTAGACTTGTACACGATCACAGCTGTAGTCTATGACTAGGGACAGTTGTACACGATCACAGCTGTAGTCTATGACTAGGGACAGTTGTACACGATCACAGCTGTAGTCTATGACTAGGGACAGTTGTACACGATCACAGCTGTAGTCTATGACTAGGGACAGTTGTACACGATCACAGCTGTAGTCTATGACTAGGGCCAGTTGTACACGATCACAGCTGTAGTCTATGATTAGGGCCAGTTGTACACGATCACAGCTGTGGCCAATGATTAGGGACAGTTGTACCTGATCACAGCTGTAGTCTATGACTAGGGCCAGTTGTACACGATCACAGCTGTAGTCTATGACTAGGGACAGTTGTACACGATCACAGCTGTGGCCAATGATTAGGGCCAGTTGTACACGATCACAGCTGTAGTCTATGACTAGGGCCAGTTGTACACGATCACAGCTGTAGTCTATGACTAGGGCCCGTTGTACACGATCACAGCTGTAGTCTATGACTAGGGACAGTTGTACACGATCACAGCTGTAGTCTATGACTAGGGCCAGTTGTACACGATCACAGCTGTAGTCTATGACTAGGGCCCGTTGTACACGATCACAGCTGTAGTCTATGACTAGGGACAGTTGTACACGATCACAGCTGTAGTCTATGACTAGGGCCAGTTGTACACGACCACAGCTGTAGTCTATGACTAGGGCCAGTTGTTTTGGTTGGTTATTTGTTTTATTTTTATACCAGTGTTTTCACCATTGTCCACTAGGTTTGCTGCAGGTAGAAAATCCTAGGAAATCCATCATTGTCTGGTTGTGTGTGAGTGTTCGGTGGGGAGGCTTCCTTTACTAATCTTAATTGCACAAAGCCGATTGTTTGGCAGGGAAAACTATTTGTAGACCAGTGATTCTATACCTAATTTTGCTCAAACTGATCCTCTCCAATGGACTCGGAAGTGGTAGCTAAAAATGTGTAATTTAGGGAAGATTAGGGTGGCAAGAGCAGGGTAGCCTAGTGGTTAGAGTGGTGGACTAGTAACTGGAAGTTACTAACCTGTTTGCAAGTTCAAACCCCCAAGCTGACAGGGTACAAACCTGAACAGGCAGTTGACCAATTGTTCCTAGGCTGCCATTGAAAATAAGAATTTGTTCTTGCCTAGTTAAATAATGGTAGAGTATTAAACAATAAAAAAGCATACTCCCCGCACCTGCTTTGGTAAAAAGCTGAGAGATGGGGCTGGAGGAATGTAACCTCTTAAATGCAAAGATATCCATGATATCAAAATTATAGTTTAATTTTAACCATGTTTTGAGTATATATAAATCCACATTTACATTTGGGGTTCTGGTGGGGTATGAACTGAAATCATTAGGCATTTAAGTTATATTGTTGAAGAATATTGGGTACTTATAATTAAATGAAGTCCAAAAACTGCTGATTGCCCCCTTTAAAGGGTAGAGTCAATGATAACAACCCGACCGGGTTTCGAACCCAAATCCAAATATCAAACCCACACATATAACCATTACGCCAAAAAGTTTAACAGGGACTGCCTGTGTGAATGCAAATATAGAAGCTTGCTTTTCAAACCTCAGTTCTTCACCATTAGATGTAAATAACGTCTAAACGCTATTTATCCTGGTCTAAAACACCGATGTATGGGATGTAAACTGTGCATATGTGCTGATAAAATAGAAGGCTGTATCATGTCGTAGTGAAATTAAATCATCTGCTATACACCGGATACAAAGTTGCGCCGAGAAATTGTTACATTGACACTTTTCCGCGATAAACTGTATTCGTCTACAATTATTGTAAACTCACTCCATCAACGTCATTCACTGAGCTGCGGCTGCGCTTTCCAAAGTAGTTCGAGTAGTGTTAGAGACAGCAGAATGCGTGGGGGCGACATTCGAGTATTTTCGTAATCTCACACTGCAGGAATGTTAAACCCGTCTCTGAGCTCGGCCGTTGGTGACGAGGTCGTGGAGGCCGGGCAAACTTGTTGAATGAAGGTTGTTTTCTGTGTTGACACGGTGATCCTGAAAGCCCCCGGCCGATAGATCCACATATTCCAATGTAAAATTAAACAAATGAAAGAGGAGGAGCCGAAACTCATTTATTTACAGATTAGGCTACACGATGTAGAGTAGAGACTCCGTGCAGCGGGAGCACGAGATTGGTGAGCAGCAGACGTTTTCCTAGGTTGATTTACATTTTGCACGGAGCAGGAAAGCAAAAGTTAAATATTTTCTGGCATCATCATTCCCCCTAGAAATAGGCTATGGGGACATCTGATACCATGATAAATAATACGTGCCTGTCCTTTCACCACACAATCGATTTTATAGCGACAGTTCGGATACTGCCATTGGTGCAGTAACTTCACTTTGTCTACTATTCTTGGAAGAGCAGAGCAGAAAGAAACCGATTTCGTTTTTATTATAGACAATCCTTGTCAATCAGTAGGCTACTGTCGCCATCTGATGCATGAGCGATGCAGCCAGAACACAACAGTAACCCCTATACTAGACAGGATGAGGGGGGGATCAACGGGATAGGAGACAATCAGACCGAGGAGGAAGCATTGAGCTGCGAGCCGCCGACCGAACACTGTGATGAGGCTACTGCAGACTCTGAAATGGCGCACAACGGTGGTTCTCCCCAAGACCAGGAGAATCAGCAAGCACAGGAGGACCAGGGGCAGGACCTGGGAGATGGCGAATGCAAGATCCCACATGAGGACAGCATTATCCAGCTAATAGAGGCTGGATGTCTCGATAGTAAACCCGGTGTGTCCCCGAATTCCCAGTCTCAGTCCTCGGCACCAGGGCAGAGCCCCGGGTTCGTCCCACCCGAGGGTGGGTTCGGCTGGTTAGTAGTTTTCGCTGCTACCTGGTGTAATGGATCCATTTTCGGGATACAGAACTCCTTCGGTATCCTCCACATGATGCTGGTGGAAGACCACGCAGACCCCAATGACAAAACGTCGCAGTTTAAAGTAGGTGAGTCTGTCCTATGACGGTTGCACCTGTTAAAATGAGCCTATGAGCCTACTGATGGTGACTTACTGTTGAAGATGATCGAGAATGGTCAAATAAACATAGCCAGAACCAGAAGAATGCTCAGCATTGTCTCAAGACGATATTGAAGTAAAACATAAAATGAAAAATGTCATTATTGATCATACCCATCTTTGCAGCTTCGACCCCCAAGCCATCTTTGCTGTGATGAGAATTTAGGCGACTACTTCAGTCTCATCATCATTATCATCTGTTTGAAGACTTCAAGTTAATATATAGACTATACCTATGCCATATAGCACCAGAGTTTCCTTGCATTAACTTTCTGATCACGGCTCTAATTCTGTCATACCGCTGGATAACATATCGTTCTCATGTTGTTGTCCTTATGTTCTCCTCATATTGTTAATGTATTTTCCACGTGACAAAGTCGCAAGTGTGTGTCACTAAAATAAGCCCTCTGGTTGCCTGTCAGTTTTACCAAAGCCCCCTGTTGTATTGTGTCCTCAATCTTCACCTCTAACCTGTTTAGGACTTAATGGGCTTTTTTTTCCATAACACACACATACAGTTCTTTTGCCTCACTACACCAGGGCCATATGTACTCACAAAGCATCTCAGAGTAGGCATGCTGATCAAGGATCAGTTCCCATCCTGTCCATGTGATCTAATGCATTATGATCTACAGTATGAGGAACAACTCTTAGTGTATACAGGCCCTGATGCATGCCAGGGATGTGCAGTTAGTTAGTTTTTCTATAAATGATTCACAATGGGTGAGGAGGGAGGAAGGACAGGCATTTTGGGATAGGTGAGGCTGTAGTCTGTCCACGGCTCAGTTATCATTGAGCTGCAGCTCAGTTAGAGTTCATGTTTAACAGCTTAGTAGTCACCATGACACATTGAGTTGTCTCAACCACTTAAATTGTTAGGATGAAACATGTTTGTGGCTATAAAGAAATCCAATTGTCTTCTCTCTAACACTCTCTCAATTCTCAGAATGGGTCTGATGTAGGCCTAGGTTCATTGTTAACTCTGTATACATTCTTGGAATGGAAGTGTACACATGCGCAGGTTTTCAACTGAAACTTTTAGGTCATTATCCACTGGAGAGTCCTTTCCTCGTTCGCAAAACAACAACCCCTGTGTAATCTGATGACAATTGTCAAGACCTCTCCCTCTCATTTTTTCCTTCGTTAAAACTTTTTCATGTTTGGGTCCATCCAGGATCCTGATTTCTAATCTTGAAAAACTGTTATCGTATCAAAAGGGATTAGATTAGTGAGCTGCAGTCAGATCCCTAAGCAAGTCTAGCTCGCCCCGGCAAACTTCGGTGCAGAAGGGGCTTATAGACTGCCTGGCACAGAATCACATTTCTCAGCTGAGCCCACCCTAAGTGCAGTGCCTAGGCCAGTACCCACTCCTAATACCTCTTCAGAGTGAGACATAAAGTAGAATTTACATTGATGCAAACTCTGTGAAATCAATGCCCATTGCCAAGATGGCGCTGGAGAAGAAGGCTTGATGTTTTACGTGTTCCTATCCAATTGTGTGTTTTTGTTGGGTTCTTTGCATTGTTTGTATCTTATTTTTTTAAACTTATTTTGTACAGTATGTTGCTGCGACCGTCTCTTATGACCGAAAATAACCTCTGGACATCAGAACTGCGATTACTCTCCACGATCTGGAATAATCAATTTTTTTCCTTTAACGAGTCCGACAAGCCCGACGTGAATTACATACTGCTTTCCCGGGAACAGGCCCAGAGCCCCATCATTTGGGTGAAGAGAAGGCCGAGAAAAAGAGGCAGGAGGGCGGGCTGCCTTCTGAGAATTCATAGGCGATCAAATAAACCCCCACTGCCTTCCATTCTGCTAGAAAATCTTTGGAAAATAAAATCGATGACCGAAGGGACATTCAAAACTGTAATATCTTATGCTTCACGGAGTCGTGGCTGAACAACAACATTATCAACATACAGTTTGTTATATACTGTATCGGCAGGATAGAACAGCGGCATCTGGTAAGACAAGGGGCGGCGGACTATGTATTGTTGTAAATAACAGCTTGTGCACAATATCTAAGGAAGTCTCGAGGTTTCGCCTGAGGTAGAGTATCTCATGATAAGCTGTAGACCACACTATCTACATAGAGTTTTCATATGTATTTTTCATAGCTGTCTACATACAACCACAGACTGAGGCTGGCACTAAGCCCGCACTCAATGAGCTGTATTACGCCATAAGCAAACAAGAAAACACTCACCCAGAGGTGGTGCTCCTAGTGGCCATGGACTTTACTGACAATACCATAGGCTACTGTACTGACGTTACCATAGGCTACTGTACTGACATTGCAATAGGCTATTGTACTGACATTCCCATACTGACGTTACCATAGGCTACTGTACTGACGTTACCATAGGCTACTGTACTGACGTAACCGTAGGCTACTGTACTGATGTTACCATACTGACGTTACCATAGGCTACTGTACTGACGTTACCATAGGCTACTGTACTGATGTTACTGTAGGCTACTGTACTGACGGTACCATAGGCTACTGTACTGATGTTACTGTAGGCTACTGTACTGACGTTACCATACTGATGTTACCGTAGGCTACTGTACTGACGTTACCGTAGGCAACTCTACTGACGTTACCATACTGACGTTACCATAGTCTACTGTACTGATGTTACCATAGGCTACTGTACTGATGTTACCGTAGGCTACTGTACTGACGTTACCATAGGCTACTGTACTGATGTTACTGTAGGCTACTGTACTGATGTTACTGTAGGCTACTGTACTGATGTTACTGTAGGCTACTGTACTGATGTTACTGTAGGCTACTGTACTGACGTTACCATAGGCTACTATACTGATGTTACTGTAGTCTACTGTACTGATGTTACCATAGGCTACTGTACTGATGTTACCATAGGCTACTGTACTGACGTTACCGTAGGCTACTGTACTGACGTTACCATAGGCTACTGTACTGATGTTACTGTAGGCTACTGTACTGATGTTACTGTAGGCTACTGTACTGATGTTACTGTAGGCTACTGTACTGACGGTACCATAGGCTACTGTACTGATGTTACTGTAGGCTACTGTACTGACGTTACCATACTGACGTTACCGTAGGCTACTGTACTGACGTTACCGTAGGCAACTGTACTGACGTTACCATACTGACGTTACCATAGTCTACTGTACTGATGTTACCATAGGCTACTGTACTGATGTTACCGTAGGCTACTGTACTGATGTTACTGTAGGCTACTGTACTGATGTTACTGTAGGCTACTGTACTGATGTTACTGTAGGCTACTGTACTGATGTTACTGTAGGCTACTGTACTGACGTTACCATACTGACGTTACCATAGTCTACTGTACTGATGTTACCATAGGCTACTGTACTGACGTTACCATAGGCTACTGTACTGACGGTACCATACTCTACTGTACTGACGTTACTGTAAGCTACTGTACTGACGTTACCATACTGACGTTACCATAGGCTACTGTACTGACGTTACCATAGTCTACAGTACTGACGTTACCATAGGCTACTGTACTGATGTTACCATAGGCTACTGTACTGATGTTACCGTAGGCTACTGTACTGACGTTACCGTAGGCTACTATACTGACGTTACTGTAGGCTACTGTACTGACGTTACCGTAGGCTACTGTACTGATGTTACTCTAGGCTACTGTACTGATGTTACTGTAGGCTACTGTACTGATGTTACTGTAGGCTACTGTACTGACTGTACCATAGGCTACTGTACTGATGTTACTGTAGGCTACTGTACTGACGTTACCATAGGCTACTGTACTGACGTTACCATAGGCTACTGTACTGACGTTACCATAGTCTACTGTACTGACGTTACTGTAGGCTACTGTACTGACGTTACCATACTGACGTTACCATAGGCTACTGTACTGACGTTACCATAGTCTACTGTACTGATGTAACTGTAGGTTACTGTACTGACGTTACCATAGGCTACTGTACTGATGTTACTGTAGGCTACTGTACTGACGTTACCATAGGCTACTGTACTGACGTTACCATAGTCTACTGTACTGATGTTACTGTAGGTTACTGTACTGACATTAAGATAGGCTATTGTACTGACATTCCCATACTGACGTTACCATAGGCTACTGTACTGACGTTACTGTAGGCTACTGTACTGACGTTACCATACTGACATTACCATACTGACGTTACTGTAGGCTACTGTACTGATGTTACCGTAGGCTACTGTACTGACATTCCCATACTGATGTTACCATACTGACGTTACCATAGGCTACTGTACTGACGTTGCCGTAGGCTACTGTACTGATGTTACCATACTGACGTTATCATAGGCTACTGTACTGATGGTACCGTAGGCTGCTGTACTGACGTTACCATAGGCTACTGTACTGATGGTACTGTAGGCAACTGTACTGACAGTACCATAGGCTACTGTACTGATGTTACCATAGGCTACTGTACTGACGTTACCATAGGCTACTATACTGATGTTACTGTAGGTTACTGTACTGACGTTACCATAGGCTACTGTACTGACGTTATCATAGTCTGCTGTACTGATGGTACTGTAGGCTACTGTACTGATGTTACCATAGTCTACTGTACTAACATTACTATACTGACGGTACCGTAGGCTACTCTACTGACAGGACCTTAGGTTACTGTACTGACATTACCATAGGCTACTGTACTGATGTAACTGTAGGCTACTGTACTGGCGTTACCATAGGCTACTGTACTGACGTTACCATAGTCTACTGTACTGACGTTACTGTAGGCTACTGTACTGACGTTACCATACTGACGTTACTGTAGGCTACTGTACTGACGTTACCATGCTGACGTTACTGTAGGCTACTGTACTGACGTTACCATACTGACGTTACCATAGGCTACTGTACTGACGTTACCATAGTCCACTGTACTGACGTTACCATAGTCTACTGTACTGATGTTACTGTAGGCTACTCTACTGACGTTACCATAGTCTACTGTACTGATGTTACTGTAGGCTACTGTACTGACGTTACCATACTGACGTTACCGTAGGCTACTGTACTGACGTTACCGTAGGCAACTGTACTGACGTTACCATACTGACGTTACCATAGTCTACTGTACTGATGTTACCATAGGCTACTGTACTGATGTTACCGTAGGCTACTGTACTGACGTTACCGTAGGCTACTGTACTGACGTTACCGTAGGCTACTGTACTGACGTTACCGTAGGCTACTGTACTGATGTTACTGTAGGCTACTGTACTGATGTTACTGTAGGCTACTGTACTGACGTTACCATACTGACGTTACCATAGTCTACTGTACTGATGTTACCATAGGCTACTGTACTGACGGTACCATAGGCTACTGTACTGATGTTACTGTAGGCTACTGTACTGACGTTACCATAGTCTACTGTACTGACGTTACCATAGTCTACTGTACTGGCGTTACTGTAAGCTACTGTACTGACGTTACCATACTGGCGTTACCATAGGCTACTGTACTGACGTTACCATAGTCTACAGTACTGACGTTACCATAGTCTACTGTACTGATGTTACCATAGGCTACTGTACTGATGTTACCGTAGGCTACTGTACTGGCGTTACCGTAGGCTACTATACTGACGTTACTGTAGGCTACTGTACTGACGTTACCGTAGGCTACTGTACTGATGTTACTCTAGGCTACTGTACTGATGTTACTGTAGGCTACTGTACTGATGTTACTGTAGGCTACTGTACTGACTGTACCATAGGCTACTGTACTGATGTTACTGTAGGCTACTGTACTGACGTTACCATAGGCTACTGTACTGACGTTACCATAGGCTACTGTACTGACGTTACCATAGTCTACTGTACTGACGTTACTGTAGGCTACTGTACTGACGTTACCATACTGACGTTACCATAGGCTACTGTACTGACGTTACCATAGTCTACTGTACTGATGTAACTGTAGTCTACTCTACTGACGTTACCATAGTCTACTGTACTGATGTTACTGTAGGTTACTGTACTGACGTTACCATAGGCTACTGTACTGATGTTACTGTAGGCTACTGTACTGACGTTACCATAGGCTACTGTACTGACGTTACCATAGTCTACTGTACTGATGTTACTGTAGGTTACTGTACTTACATTGCAATAGGCTATTGTACTGACATTCCCATACTGACGTTACCATAGGCTACTGTACTGACGTTACTGTAGGCTACTGTACTGACGTTACCATACTGACATTACCATACTGACGTTACTGTAGGCTACTGTACTGATGTTACCGTAGGCTACTGTACTGACATTCCCATACTGATGTTACCATACTGACGTTACCATAGGCTACTGTACTGACGTTGCCGTAGGCTACTGTACTGATGTTACCATACTGACGTTATCATAGGCTACTGTACTGATGGTACCGTAGGCTGCTGTACTGACGTTACCATAGGCTACTGTACTGATGGTACTGTAGGCAACTGTACTGACAGTACCATAGGCTACTGTACTGATGTTACCATAGGCTACTGTACTGACGTTACCATAGGCTACTGTACTGATGTTACTGTAGGTTACTGTACTGACGTTACCATAGGCTACTGTACTGACGTTATCATAGTCTGCTGTACTGATGGTACTGTAGGCTACTGTACTGATGTTACCATAGTCTACTGTACTAACATTACTATACTGACGGTACCGTAGGCTACTCTACTGACAGGACCTTAGGTTACTGTACTGACATTACCATAGGCTACTGTACTGATGTAACTGTAGGCTACTGTACTGACGTTACCATAGGCTACTGTACTGACGTTACCATAGTCTACTGTACTGACGTTACTGTAGGCTACTGTACTGACGTTACCATACTGACGTTACTGTAGGCT
This sequence comes from Oncorhynchus masou masou, assembly GCF_036934945.1. NCBI lineage: Eukaryota > Metazoa > Chordata > Actinopteri > Salmoniformes > Salmonidae > Oncorhynchus > Oncorhynchus masou. The sequence continues at coordinate 16,441,979 of NC_088220.1, read as the reverse complement.
ACTGTACTGACGTTACCATGCTGACGTTACTGTAGGCTACTGTACTGACGTTACCATACTGACGTTACCATAGGCTACTGTACTGACGTTACCATAGTCCACTGTACTGACGTTACCATAGTCTACTGTACTGACGTTACTGTAGGTTACTGTACTGACGTAACCATACTGACGTTACCATAGGCTACTGTACTGACGTTACCATAGTCTACTGTACTGATGTTACTGTAGGCTACTCTACTGACGTTACCATAGTCTACTGTACTGATGGGGTCCTGTGTGGCTCAGTCGGTAGAGCATGTACTGCGCTTACTGCCAAGCGTCGTGGGTTCGATTCCCGCTGGGACCACCCATATGTAAAAGTAGTGGCCCCAGCCGACTTGTAAGTCGCTTTGGACAAAAGCGTCTGCTAAATGGGATATATTTATTTTTATTTATTTTATGTTACTGTAGGCTACTGTACTGACGTTACCATACTGACGTTACCGTAGGCTACTGTACTGACGTTACCGTAGGCAACTGTACTGACGTTACCATACTGACGTTACCATAGTCTACTGTACTGATGTTACCATAGGCTACTGTACTGATGTTACCGTAGGCTACTGTACTGACGTTACCGTAGGCTACTGTACTGACGTTACCGTAGGCTACTGTACTGACGTTACCGTAGGCTACTGTACTGATGTTACTGTAGGCTACTGTACTGATGTTACTGTAGGCTACTGTACTGACGTTACCATACTGACGTTACCATAGTCTACTGTACTGATGTTACCATAGGCTACTGTACTGACGGTACCATAGGCTACTGTACTGATGTTACTGTAGGCTACTGTACTGACGTTACCATAGTCTACTGTACTGACGTTACCATAGTCTACTGTACTGACGTTACTGTAAGCTACTGTACTGACGTTACCATACTGACGTTACCATAGGCTACTGTACTGACGTTACCATAGTCTACAGTACTGACGTTACCATAGGCTACTGTACTGATGTTACCATAGGCTACTGTACTGATGTTACCGTAGTCTACTGTACTGACGTTACCGTAGGCTACTATACTGACGTTACTGTAGGCTACTGTACTGACGTTACCGTAGGCTACTGTACTGATGTTACTCTAGGCTACTGTACTGATGTTACTGTAGGCTACTGTACTGATGTTACTGTAGGCTACTGTACTGACTGTACCATAGGCTACTGTACTGATGTTACTGTAGGCTACTGTACTGACGTTACCATAGGCTACTGTACTGACGTTACCATAGGCTACTGTACTGACGTTACCATAGTCTACTGTACTGACGTTACTGTAGGCTACTGTACTGACGTTACCATACTGACGTTACCATAGGCTACTGTACTGACGTTACCATAGTCTACTGTACTGATGTAACTGTAGGCTACTCTACTGATGTTACCATAGTCTACTGTACTGATGTTACTGTAGGTTACTGTACTGACGTTACCATAGGCTACTGTACTGATGTTACTGTAGGCTACTGTACTGACGTTACCATAGGCTACTGTACTGACGTTACCATAGTCTACTGTACTGATGTTACTGTAGGTTACTGTACTGACATTGCAATAGGCTATTGTACTGACATTCCCATAGTGACGTTACCATAGGCTACTGTACTGACGTTACTGTAGGCTACTGTACTGACGTTACCATACTGACATTACCATACTGACGTTACTGTAGGCTACTGTACTGATGTTACCGTAGGCTACTGTACTGACATTCCCATACTGATGTTACCATACTGACGTTACCATAGGCTACTGTACTGACGTTGCCGTAGGCTACTGTACTGATGTTACCATACTGACGTTATCATAGGCTACTGTACTGATGGTACCGTAGGCTGCTGTACTGACGTTACCATAGGCTACTGTACTGATGGTACTGTAGGCAACTGTACTGACAGTACCATAGGCTACTGTACTGATGTTACCATAGGCTACTGTACTGACGTTACCATAGGCTACTGTACTGATGTTACTGTAGGTTACTGTACTGACGTTACCATAGGCTACTGTACTGACGTTATCATAGTCTGCTGTACTGATGGTACTGTAGGCTACTGTACTGATGTTACCATAGTCTACTGTACTAACATTACTATACTGACGGTACCGTAGGCTACTCTACTGACAGGACCTTAGGTTACTGTACTGACATTACCATAGGCTACTGTACTGATGTAACTGTAGGCTACTGTACTGACGTTACCATAGGCTACTGTACTGACGTTACCATAGTCTACTGTACTGACGTTACTGTAGTCTACTGTACTGACGTTACCATACTGACGTTACTGTAGGCTACTGTACTGACGTTACCATACTGACGTTACTGTAGGCTACTGTACTGACGTTACCATACTGACGTTACCATAGGCTACTGTACTGACGTTACCATAGTCCACTGTACTGACGTTACCATAGTCTACTGTACTGACGTTACTGTAGGTTACTGTACTGACGTAACCATACTGACGTTACCATAGGCTACTGTACTGACGTTACCATAGTCTACTGTACTGATGTTACTGTAGGCTACTCTACTGACGTTACCATAGTCTACTGTACTGATGTTACTGTAGGCTACTGTACTGACGTTACCATACTGACGTTACCGTAGGCTACTGTACTGACGTTACCGTAGGCAACTGTACTGACGTTACCATACTGACGTTACCATAGTCTACTGTACTGATGTTACCATAGGCTACTGTACTGATGTTACCGTAGGCTACTGTACTGACGTTACCGTAGGCTACTGTACTGACGTTACCGTAGGCTACTGTACTGATGTTACTGTAGGCTACTGTACTGATGTTACTGTAGGCTACTGTACTGATGTTACTGTAGGCTACTGTACTGACGTTACCATACTGACGTTACCATAGTCTACTGTACTGATGTTACCATAGGCTACTGTACTGACGGTACCATAGGCTACTGTACTGATGTTACTGTAGGCTACTGTACTGACGTTACCATACTGACGTTACCATAGTCTACTGTACTGATGTTACCATAGGCTACTGTACTGACGGTACCATAGGCTACTGTACTGATGTTACTGTAGGCTACTGTACTGACGTTACCATAGTCTACTGTACTGACGTTACCATAGTCTACTGTACTGACGTTACTGTAAGCTACTGTACTGACGTTACCATACTGACGTTACCATAGGCTACTGTACTGACGTTACCATAGTCTACAGTACTGACGTTACCATAGGCTACTGTACTGATGTTACCATAGGCTACTGTACTGATGTTACCGTAGGCTACTGTACTGACGTTACCGTAGGCTACTATACTGACGTTACTGTAGGCTACTGTACTGGCGTTACCGTGGCTACTGTACTGATGTTACTCTAGGCTACTGTACTGTTGTTACTGTAGGCTACGGTACTGATGTTACTGTAGGCTACTGTACTGACTGTACCATAGGCTACTGTACTGATGTTACTGTAGGCTACTGTACTGACGTTACCATAGGCTACTGTACTGACGTTACCATAGGCTACTGTACTGACGTTACCATAGTCTACTGTACTGACGTTACTGTAGGCTACTGTACTGACGTTACCATACTGACGTTACCATAGGCTACTGTACTGACGTTACCATAGTCTACTGTACTGATGTAACTGTAGGCTACTCTACTGACGTTACCATAGTCTACTGTACTGATGTTACTGTAGGTTACTGTACTGACGTTACCATAGGCTACTGTACTGATGTTACTGTAGGCTACTGTACTGACGTTACCATAGGCTACTGTACTGACGTTACCATAGTCTACTGTACTGATGTTACTGTAGGTTACTGTACTGACATTGCAATAGGCTATTGTACTGACATTCCCATACTGACGTTACCATAGGCTACTGTACTGACGTTACTGTAGGCTACTGTACTGACGTTACCATACTGACATTACCATACTGACGTTACTGTAGGCTACTGTACTGATGTTACCGTAGGCTACTGTACTGACATTCCCATACTGATGTTACCATACTGACGTTACCATAGGCTACTGTACTGACGTTGCCGTAGGCTACTGTACTGATGTTACCATACTGACGTTATCATAGGCTACTGTACTGATGGTACCGTAGGCTGCTGTACTGACGTTACCATAGGCTACTGTACTGATGGTACTGTAGGCAACTGTACTGACAGTACCATAGGCTACTGTACTGATGTTACCATAGGCTACTGTACTGACGTTACCATAGGCTACTGTACTGATGTTACTGTAGGTTACTGTACTGACGTTACCATAGGCTACTGTACTGACGTTATCATAGTCTGCTGTACTGATGGTACTGTAGGCTACTGTACTGATGTTACCATAGTCTACTGTACTAACATTACTATACTGACGGTACCGTAGGCTACTCTACTGACAGGACCTTAGGCTACTGTACTGACGTTACCATAGGCTACTGTACTGACGTTACCATAGGCTACTGTACTGACGCGTTACCATAGGCTACTGTACTGGCGTTACCATAGTCTACTGTACTGACGTTACTGTAGTCTACTGTACTGACGCGTTACCATACTGGCGTTACTGTAGGCTACTGTACTGACGTTACCATACTGACGTTACTGTAGGCTACTGTACTGACGTTACCATACTGGCGTTACCATAGGCTACTGTACTGGCGTTACCATAGTCCACTGTACTGACGTTACCATAGTCTACTGTACTGACGTTACTGTAGGTTACTGTACTGACGTAACCATACTGACGTTACCATAGGCTACTGTACTGACGCGTTACCATAGTCTACTGTACTGATGTTACTGTAGGCTACTCTACTGACGTTACCATAGTCTACTGTACTGATGTTACTGTAGGCTACTGTACTGACGTTACCATACTGACGTTACCGTAGGCTACTGTACTGACGTTACCGTAGGCAACTGTACTGACGTTACCATACTGACGTTACCATAGGCTACTGTACTGATGTTACCATAGGCTACTGTACTGATGTTACCGTAGGCTACTGTACTGATGTTACCGTAGGCTACTGTACTGACGTTACCGTAGGCTACTGTACTGACGTTACCGTAGGCTACTGTACTGATGTTACTGTAGGCTACTGTACTGATGTTACTGTAGGCTACTGTACTGATGTTACTGTAGGCTACTGTACTGACGTTACCATACTGACGTTACCATAGTCTACTGTACTGATGTTACCATAGGCTACTGTACTGACGGTACCATAGGCTACTGTACTGATGTTACTGTAGGCTACTGTACTGACGTTACCATAGTCTACTGTACTGACGTTACCATAGTCTACTGTACTGACGTTACTGTAAGCTACTGTACTGACGTTACCATACTGACGTTACCATAGGCTACTGTACTGACGTTACCATAGTCTACAGTACTGACGTTACCATAGGCTACTGTACTGATATTACCATAGGCTACTGTACTGATGTTACCGTAGGCTACTGTATTGACGTTACCGTAGGCTACTATACTGACGTTACTGTAGGCTACTGTACTGACGTTACCGTAGGCTACTGTACTGATGTTACTCTAGGCTACTGTACTGATGTTACTGTAGGCTACTGTACTGATGTTACTGTAGGCTACTGTACTGACTGTACCATAGGCTACTGTACTGACAGGACCGTAGGTTACTGTACTGACATTACCATAGGCTACTGTACTGATGGTACTGTAGGCTACTGTACTGACGGTACCATAGTCTACTGTACTGACGTTACTGTAGGCTACTGTACTGACGTTACCATACTGACGTTACCATAGGCTACTGTACTGACGTTACCATAGTCTACTGTACTGACGTTACTGTAGGCTACTGTACTGACGTTACCATACTGACGTTACCATAGGCTACTGTACTGACGTTACCATAGTCTACTGTACTGACGTTACCATACTGACGTTACTGTAGGCTACTGTACTGACGTTACCATACTGACGTTACCATAGGCTTCTGTACTGACGTTACCATAGTCTACTGTACTGACAGGACCGTAGGCTACTGTACTGATGGTACTGTAGGCTACTGTACTGACGTTACCATACTGACGTTACCATAGGCTACTGTACTGACGTTACCATAGTCTACTGTACTGACAGGACCGTAGGCTACTGTACTGACGGTACCATAGGCTACTGTACTGATGTAACTGTAGGCTACTGTACTGATGTTACCATAGGCTACTGTACTGACGTTACCATAGGCTACTGTACTGACGTTACCATAGTCTACTGTACTGACGTTACTGTAGGCTACTGTACTGACGTTACCATACTGACGTTACTGTAGGCTACTGTACTGACGTTACCATACTGACGTTACCATAGGCTACTGTACTGACGTTACCATAGTCTACTGTACTGACGTTACCATAGTCTACTGTACTGACGTTACTGTAGGCTACTGTACTGATGTTACTGTAGGCTACTGTACTGACGTTACCATAGGCTACTGTACTGACGTTACCATAGTCTACTGTACTGATGTTACTGTAGGCTACTGTACTGACGTTACCATAGGCTACTGTACTGACGTTACCATAGTCTACTGTACTGACGTTACTGTAGGCTACTGTACTGACGTTACCATACTGACGTTACCATAGGCTACTCTACTGACGTTACCATAGTCTACTGTACTGATGTTACTGTAGGTTACTGTACTGATGTTACTGTAGGTTACTGTACTGACGTTACCATAGGCTACTGTACTGACATTATCATAGGCTACTGTACTGACGTTACCATAGGCTACTGTACTGATGTTACTGTAGGTTACTGTACTGATGTTACCATAGACTACTGTACTGACGTTACCATAGTCTGCTGTACTGATGATACTGTATGCTACTGTATTGACGTTATCATTTTCTACTGTACTGATGTTACCATAGTCTACTGTACTAACATTACTATACTGACTGTACCGTAGGCTACTGTACTGACAGGACCGTAGGTTACTGTACTGACATTACCATAGGCTACTGTACTGATGTTACTGTAGGCTACTGTACTGACGTTACCATAGGCTACTGTACTGATGTTACTGTAGGCTACTGTACTGACGTTATCATAGTCTACTGTACTGATGGTACTGTAGGCTACTGTACTGATGTTACCATAGTCTACTGTACTAACATTACTATACTGACGGTACCGTAGGCTACTCTACTGACAGGACCTTAGGCTACTGTACTGATGGTACCGTAGGCTACTGTACTGATGTTACCATAGGCTACTGTACTGATGGTACTGTAGGTTACTGTACTGACGTTACCATAGGCTACTGTACTGACGTTACTGTAGGCTACTGTACTGACGTTACTGTAGTCTACTGTACTGACGTTACCACAGGCTACTGTACTGATGTTACTGTAGTCTACTGTACTGACGTTACCATAGGCTACTGTACTGACGTTACCATAGTCTACTGTACTGACGTTACTGTAGGCTACTGTACTGACGTTACCATACTGACGTTACCATAGGCTACTGTACTGACGTTACCATAGTCTACTGTACTGACGTTACTGTAGGCTACTGTACTGACGTTACCATACTGACGTTACCATAGGCTACTGTACTGACGTTACCATAGTCTACTGTACTGACGTTACCATAGGCTACTGTACTGACGTTACCATAGTCTACTGTACTGACGTTACCATACTGACGTTACCATAGGCTACTGTACTGACGTTACCATAGTCTACTGTACTGACGTTACTGTAGGCTACTGTACTGACGTTACCATACTGACGTTACCATAGGCTACTGTACTGATGGTACCATAGTCTACTGTACTGATGGTACTGTAGGCTACTGTACTGACGTAACCATAGTCTACTGTACTGATGGTACTGTAGGCTACTGTACTGACGTTACCATACTGACGTTACCATAGGCTACTGTACTGACGTTACCATATTCTACTGTACTGACGTTACTGTAGGCTACTCTACTGACGTTACCATAGTCTACTGTACTGATGTTACTGTAGGTTACTGTACTGATGTTACTGTAGGTTACTGTACTGACGTTACTGTAGGCTACTGTACTGATGTTACTGTAGGTTACTGTACTGACGTTACCATAGGCTACTATACTGATGTTACTGTAGGTTACTGTACTGACGTTACCATAGGCTACTGTACTGATGTAACTGTAGGTTACTGTACTGATGTTACCATAGTCTACTGTACTGATGTTACCATAGTCTGCTGTACTGATGATACTGTATGCTACTGTATTGACGTTATCATTTTCTACTGTACTGATGTTACCATAGTCTACTGTACTAACATTACTATACTGACTGTACCGTAGGCTACTGTACTGACAGGACCGTAGGCTACTGTACTGAAGTTACCCTAGGCTGCTGTACTGAAGTTACCATACTGACGTTACCCTAGGTTACTGTACTGACATTACCATACTGACGTTACCATAGGCTACTGTACTGACATTATGGTAGGCTGCTGTACTGGCGTTGCCGTAGGCTGCTGTACTGAAGTTACCCTAGGCTGCTGTACTGAAGTTACCCTAGGCTGCTGTACTGAAGTTACCCTAGGCTGCTGTACTGAAGTTACCCTAGGCTGCTGTACTGGCGTTGCCGTAGGCTGCTGTACTGAAGTTACCCTAGGCTGCTGTACTGAAGTTACCCTAGGCTGCTGTACTGAAGTTACCCTAGGCTGCTGTACTGAAGTTACCCTAGGCTGCTGTACTGAAGTTACCCTAGGCTGCTGTACTGGCGTTGCCGTAGGCTGCTGTACTGAAGTTACCCTAGGCTGCTGTACTGAAGTTACCCTAGGCTGCTGTACTGAAGTTACCCTAGGCTGCTGTACTGAAGTTACCCTAGGCTGCTGTACTGAAGTTACCCTAGGCTGCTGTACTGAAGTTACCCTAGGCTGCTGTACTGAAGTTACCCTAGGCTGCTGTACTGAAGTTACCCTAGGCTGCTGTACTGAAGTTACCCTAGTCTGCTGTACTGAAGTTACCCTAGGCTGCTGTACTGAAGTTACCCTAGGCTGCTGTACTGAAGTTACCCTAGGCTGCCGTACTGAAGTTACCCTAGGCTGCTGTACTGAAGTTACCCTAGGCTGCTGTACTGAAGTTACCCTAGGCTGCTGTACTGAAGTTACCCTAGGCTGCTGTACTGAAGTTACCCTAGGCTGCTGTACTGAAGTTACCCTAGGCTGCTGCACTGAAGTTACCCTAGGCTGCTGTACTTAAGTTACCCTAGGCTGCTGTACTGACGATACCATACTGATGGTACCGTAGACTACTGTACTGAAGTTACCCTAGGCTGCTGTACTGAAGTTACCCTAGGCTTCTGTACTGAAGTTACCCTAGGCTGCTGTACTGACGGTACCATACTGATGGTACCGTAGACTACTGTACTGAAGTTACCCTAGGCTACAGTACTTAAGTTACCCTAGGCTGCTGTACTGAAGTTACCCTAGGCTGCTGCACTGAAGTTACCCTAGGCTGCTGTACTGAAGTTACCCTAGGCTTCTGTATTGAAGTTACCCTAGGCTGCTGCACTGAAGTTACCCTAGGCTGCTGCACTGAAGTTACCCTAGGCTGCTGTACTGAAGTTACCCTAGGCTGCTGTACTGAAGTTACCCTAGGCTGCTGTACTGAAGTTACCCTAGGCTGCTGTACTGAAGTTACCCTAGGCTTCTGTATTGAAGTTACCCTAGGCTGCTGTACTGAAGTTGTAATTCTGTGGACCTAATTCTGATGATGCAGGTCATAACAAGATTCCCAGCACTTCAAGCCTTTTCCTCAACCCTTTCTTGCTCTCTCCCCAATTGTTTGTCCATGTATGTAAACAACTATCTTGCCTGCTCTATCCGCAGTGATTGGTGAAGTAATTTAATGAGCTTAATGTGAAAAAGTGTTGATTTCACATGTTAGGGAGATTACAGGGAGAATAGTGCGCTCACACAGTAAGTGTGGTCAGTCTCCCCCTGGCATCTGAGGACCCACCATGCAGTCTGGGGCCTGAGAGGAGGGAAGGAGAGTGAGAAAAACCCTACAATGATTTACTGGTACAGTACATACACCTTAGCCAACTACACTTGAACTCAGTTTTTCACAATTCCTGAAATTGAATCCTCGTAAAAATTTCCTGTTTTAGGTCAGTTTGGATCACCTCTTTATTTTAAGAATGTGAAATGTCATAATAATAGTAGAGATAATGATTTATTTCAACTTTCATTTCTTTCATCACATTCCCAGTGGGTCAGAAGTTTACATACACTCAATTAGTATTTTGTAGCATTTAAATCGTTTAACTTGGGTAAAATGTTTCGGTAGCCTTCCACAATAAGTTGGGTGAATTTTTTTCCCATTCCTCCTGACAGAGCTGGTGTAACTGAGTCAGGTTTGTAGGCCTCCTTGCTCGCACACGCTTTTTCAGTTCTGCACACACATTTTCTATGGGATTGAGGTCAGGGCTTTGTGGTGGCCACTCCAATACCTTGACTTTGTTGTCCTTCAGCCATTTTGCCACAACTTTGGATGGATGCTTGGGGTCATTGTCCATTTGGAAGACCCATTTGCGACCAAGCTTTAACTTCCTGACTGATCTCTTGAGATGTTGGTTCAATATATCCACATAATTTTCCATCTTCATGATGCCATCTATTTTGTGAAGTGGACCAGTCCCTCCTGCAGCAAAGCACCCCCACAACATGATGCTGCCCCCCCCCCTGTGCTTCACGGTTGGGATGGTGTTCTTCAGCTTGCAAGCCTCCCCCTTTTCCCTCCCAACATAACGATGGTCATTATAGCCAAACAGTTCCATTTTTGTTTCATTAGCCCAGAGGACATTTCTCCAAAAAATACGATCTTTGTCCCCATGTACAGTTACAAACCGTAGACTGTTTTTTATAGCTGTTTTGGAGCAATGGCTTCTTCCTTGCTGAGCAGCCTTTCAGGTTATGGTGATATATAGGACTCGTTTTACTGTGGATTATAGACACTTTTGTACTTGTTTCCTTCAGCATCTTCACAAGGTCCTTTGCTGTTGTTCTGGGATTGATTTGCACTTTTCGTACCAAAGTACGTTCATCTCTAGGAGGACAGAATGCATCTCCTTCCTGAGCGGTATGACCGCTGCGTGGTTCCATGGTGTTTATTCTTTGTACAGATGAACGTGGTACCTTCAGGAGTTCTTGGCTGATTTCTTAGATTTTCCCATGATGTCAAGCAAAGAGGCACCGAGTTTGAAGGTAGGCCTTGAAATACATCCACATGTACACCTCCAATTGACTCAAATGATGTCAATTAGCCCATCAGAAGCTTTTAAAGCCATGACATAATTTTCTGGAATATTCCAAGCTGTTTAAAGGCACAGTCAACTTATGTATGTAAACTTCTGACCCACTGGAATTGTGATACAGTGAATTATAAGTGAAATAATCTGTCTGTAAACAATTGTTGGAAAAATGACTTGTGTCATGCACAAAGTAGATGTCCTAACCGACTTGCCAGAACTATAGTTTGTTAATTAAGAAGAAACTTGTGGAGTGGTTGAAAAATGAGTTTTAATGACTCAAACCTAAGAGTATGTTAACTTCTGACTTCAACCCTACGTTCTCCATGTTTTCTACATTGTAACAAGTTAGCATCTGATCTATATTCTACTGTAACCTGGACCGCGGTCCAACATATTGCCTGTCTTATTGACAAATATAATTTTGCCATGTTTGCTTACTGCTTTGGCCGGGGAAGATGAAACACTAAATGGCTGCCAAGGGCAGTTCTCACATGAACAGGTTTCTCTTCTGTTGTCGCCCTTCCAACCATACATTCTAATGTTCATTGACCCATTACGCACACCAAATGGCACCAATATAATATATATATAGGGATTAGGGTGCCTTTTGGGATGCAACCCCACTCTGTTGGACCCAGAACAGACTGGAGACATTAAAGCTACCTTTGGCCCTTAAGACCCAGGGATGGTTTGCCCCGGAGGGTCAAGCATGACTCTGTGCGCAGTAGTCAGAACACGTTAACCCCATTGGGTACAGTAGTACAACATGTTGTTATTATCATAGTCATATATGCCTGAATCTCTATCCATGGCTGAGTAGTAATAATAATAGATTTATTTTAGTGTTTGTATTACAAATGGAATCTCAAAGTCGCATTAAAAAACATGGTTATTATTATACAGTACAGGTTATATAAGGAGGATACAGCATGTTAATATTATACTAGATCAGCTGTTATTCTACAGATTATATGAGGAGGATACAGCATGTTAATATTATACTAGATCAGCTGTTATTCTGCAGGTTATATAAGGAGGATACAGCATGTTAATATTATACTAGATCAGCTGTTATTCTACAGATTATATGAGGAGGATACAGCATGTTAATATTATACTAGATCAGCTGTTATTCTGCAGGTTATATAAGGAGGATACAGCATGTTAATATTATACTAGATCAGCTGTTATTCTACAGATTATATGAGGGTACAGCATGCTAATATTATACTAGATCAGCTGTTATTCTGCAGGTTATATAAGGAGGATACAGCATGTTAATATTATACTAGATCAGCTGTTATTCTACAGATTATATGAGGGTACAGCATGCTAATATTATACTAGATCAGCTGTTATTCTAGAGGTTATATAAAGAGGATACAGCATGCTAATATTATACTAGATCAGCTGTTATTCTGCAGGTTATATGAGGGAACAGCATGTTAATATTATACTAGATCAGCTGTTATTCTACAGATTATATGAGGAGGGTACAGCATGCTAATTTTATACTAGATCAGCTGTTATTCTAGAGGTTATATGAGGAGGGTACAGCATGTTAATATTATACTAGATCAGCTGTTATTCTACAGATTATATGAGGGTACAGCATGCTAATATTATACTAGATCAGCTGTTATTTTGCAGATTATATGAGGGTACAGCATGCTAATATTATACTAGATCAGCTGTTAATCTACAGGTTATATGAGGAGGGTACAGCATGTTAATATTATACTAGATCAGCTGTTATTCTACAGATTATATGAGGGTACAGCATGCTAATATTATACTAGATCAGCTGTTATTCTACAAATTATATGAGGGTACAGCATGCTAATATTATACTAGATCAGCTGTTATTCTACAGATTATATGAGGGTACAGCATGCTAATATTATACTAGATCAGCTGTTATTCTTCAGGTTATATGAGGAGGGTACAGCATGCTAATATTATACTAGATCAGCTGTTATTCTACAGGTTATATGAGAGTACAGCATGTTAATATTATACTAGATCAGATGTTATTCTACAGGTTATATGAGAGTACAGCATGTTGATATTCTACTAGATCAGCTGTTATTCTTCAGGTTACATGAGGAGGGTAGTGTTATGGTTTTCTTCCATCGAAGGAGAGGCGGACCAAAATGTAGCGTGGTTATCTTTATACATCTTTATTAAAGATAAAAAATGAACAATATACTTCTACAAAAACAAGAAACGTAAAAATCCGAAACAGCCCTATCTGGTGCAACAAACACAGAGACAGGAACAATCACCCACGAAACACTCAAAGAATATGGCTGCCTAAATATGGTTCCCAATCAGAGACAACGATAAACACCTGCCTCTGATTGAGAACCACTCTCGGCAACCATAGACTTACCTAGACTACTTCACTAAACCACAATCCCATAACCTACAAAAAACCCCTAGACAAAACACACCACATAACTGAGGGACAGCTCGGGACTGAGGGACAGCTCGGGACTGAGGGACAGCTCGGGACTGAGGGACAGCTCGGGACTGAGGGACAGCTCGGGACTGAGGGACAGCTCGGGACTGAGGGACAGCTCGGGACTGAGAGGAAGCTCGGGACTGAGAGGAAGCTCGGGACTGAGAGGAAGCTCAGGCAGGTTGATGGCTCTAGCAGATCCTGGCTGACTGGCGGTTCTGGCAGATCCTGGCTGACTGGCGGCTCTGGCAGATCCTGGCTGACTGGCGGCTCTGGCAGATCCTGGCTGACTGGCGACTCTGGCTGCTCCATGCTGACTGGCGACTCTGGCTGCTCCATGCTGACTGGCGACTCTGGCTGCTCCATGCTGACTGGCGACTCTGGCTTCTCCATGCTGACTGGCGACTCTGGCTGCTCCATGCTGACTGGCGACCCTGGCTGCTCCATGCTGACTGGCGACCCTGGCTGCTCCATGCTGACTGGCGACCCTGGCTGCTCCATGCTGACTGGCGACCCTGGCTGCTCCATGCTGACTGGCGACTCTGGCTGCTCCATGCTGACTTGCGACTCTGGCTGCTCCATGCTGACTGGCGACTCTGGCTGCTCCATGCTGACTGGCGACTCTGGCTGCTCCATGCTGACTGGCGACTCTGGCTGCTCCATGCTGACTGGCGACTCTGGCTGCTCCATGCTGACTGGCGACTCTGGCTGCTCCATGCTGACGGGAGACTCTGGCGGCTCATGACAGACGGGATACTCTGGCGGCTCATGACAGACGGGAGACTCTGGCGGCTCATGACAGAAGGGAGACTCTGGCGGCTCATCACACACTGGCCTGACCAAAATCGAGGTTGACATGTTCTTCTGCAGTGCACACAGTTGTTGGCTTCTGGAGGTTGTCAACAGGTTGGTTGTGAAAGGTTGCGCAGAGGTTGTACACTGGTTGTAAATATGTTGCAAGCAGTGCATAGACAGGTTGCAGACATGTACTTCAGACAGACTATCCAGACGCCACAGACCCGTTATCAGTTGACATACATGTACTGTAACAAGTACCATGTTGAAGGACACAGATTAAGGGATTCATCCGACCTTGTCCTTACTGTAGTTAATGACCCTCTTATCTGGGTAGCTCTCATGTTGCTTGGAAACGGCTTTGAGGTTATATTTTGACTGTATCAATATGGAAAATAATCCTGTTAATGTGTGGATTATAGTAACAATTTTTGCTTTCCTCAAACCATCTCTCACTACCTTCAATATCGCTCCCTCTACCACTACCTCTTCCCGACCTGTCCCTCCCTCTCCTCCCTGCCTCCAGCCTGGGTGGGGGCCCTGGCGATGGGCATGATCTTCTTCTGTTCCCCCGTGGTCTCCATGTTCACCGATCACTTCGGCTGCAGGAAGACAGCTGTGGGCGGGGCCACCGTGGCCTTCATCGGACTCCTCAGCACCGCCTTCGCAAAGTAACAGAAACTTCTGTTCTAGAGCCCTTCTAGAACCCTCCAAACATTCTAGAATCATTAGAACACTCCACACCGTTTATTACTATGACAACCCATCTACTCTAGAACTATTACAACCCATCTACTCTAGAGCCCTTCTAGAACCCTCCAAACATTCTAGAATCATTAGAACACTCCACACCGTTTATTACTATGACAACCCATCTACTCTAGAACTATTACAACCCATCTACTCTAGAACCCTTCTAGAACCCTCCACAATCTTTAGAACTGTCCTTGTATGTTTTGACACTCCTTTTGCACATCATTTACACATCCTGCCCTCAGTGACTTGAGCATTACACATTCATGTTAGGGTGTCACAGGCTCTGTTCCAAAATGTACACTGACTTACAAGGAAGTAAAGTATTGGATATACAGTGCATTCGGAAAGTATTCAGACCTCTTGACTTTTTCCACATTTTGTTACGTTACAGCCTTGTTCTAAAATTGATTAAATCAAAAATTTCCCCCCTCATCAATCTATACACAATAGCACATAATGACAAAGCAAAAATAGGTTTTTAGAATGTATTACAAAATAAAAAACGATATCATATTTACATAAGTATTCAGATCCTTTACACAGTACTTTGTTGAAGCACCTTTGGCAGCAATTACAGCCTCAAGTCTTCTTGTGTATGACGCTACAAGCTTGGCACACCTGTATTTGGGGAGTTTCTCCCATTCTTCTGTGCAGATCCTCTCAATCTCTGTCAGGTTGGATGGGGAATGTTGCTGCACAGCTATTTTCAGGTCTCTCCAGAGATGTTTGATCGGGTTCAAGTCCGGGTTCTGACTGGGCCACCCAAGGACATTCAGAGACTTGTCCCGAAGCCACTCCTGCATTGACTTGGCTGTGTGCTTAGGGTCGTTGTCCTGAGCGCTCTGGAGCAGGTTTTTATCAAGGATTTCTCTGTACTTTGCTCCGTTCATCTTTCCTTTGTTCCTGACTAGTCTCCCAGTCCCTGCTGCTGAAAAACATCCCCACAGCATGTTGCTGCCACCACCATGCTTTACCATAGGGATGGAGCCAGGTTTCCTCCAGATGTGATGCTTGGCATTCAGGACAAAGAGTTCAATCTTGGTTTCATCAGACCAGAGAATCTTGTTTCTCATAGTCTGAGAGTCATTAAGGTGCCTTTTGGCAAACTCCAAGCAGGCTGTCATGAGCCTTTTACAGAGGAGTGGCTTCAGTCTGGCCACTCTACCTTAAAGTCCTGATTGGTGGAGTGCTGCAGAAATGGTTGTCCTCCTGGAAGGTTCTCACATCTCCATAGAGGAACTCTTGAGCTCTGTCAGACTGACCAGCGTGTTCTTGGTCACCTCCATTACCAAGGACCCTTCTCCCCAGATTTCTCAGTTTGGCCGGGCAGCCAGCTCTAGGAAGAGTCTTGGTGGTTCCAAACGTCTTACATTTAAGACTGATGGAGGCCACTGTGTTCTTGGGGACCTTCAATGTGCAAGCATTTTTTGGCACCCTTCCCCAAATGATGTCCAATTAATTGAATTTACCACAGGTGGACTCCAATCAAGTTGTCGAAACATCTCAAGATTGATCAATGGAAACAGAATGCATATGAGCTCAATTTCTAGTCTCATAGCAAAGGGCCTGAATACTTACGTAAATAAGGTATTTCCGTTTTTTTCTTTTTAATACATTTGCAAACATTTCTAAAAACCTGTTTTCGCTTTGTCGTTATGAGGTATTGTGTGTAGAGTGAGGAGAACAATTCATTTAATTTATTTTAGAATAAGGCTGTAATGTAACAAAATGTGGAAAACGTCAAGGGGTCTGAATACTTTCCGAATGCACTGTATTTTCTAGCTGCTAAGTTATGCTAGTGTGGAACAAAGCACAGTGGTGAGATCGCCTGCCTCTTCACCCGTTAGAATTGACATACAGTAGTTTTCCAGTGTTTTATTACCTCTACCCCCTTCCCACCCAGGTCCCTCAGCCTGCGGTATTTCACCTATGGGATCCTGTTTGGCTGTGGCTCGTCCTTTGCCTTCCAGCCCTCCCTGGTGATCCTGGGCCACTACTTCCGGCAGCGGCTGGGCCTGGCCAACGGCGTGGTGACGGCGGGCAGCAGCCTGTTCTCCATGGGCCTCCCGGTGCTGCTCACCAAGGTGGTGGAGCCGCTGGGCCTCAGCAGAACCTTCCAGATCCTCAGCCTCTTCATGCTGGTACTGTTGTAATGTGTTCAATGATAATCCATTGCACAGCCTGTTTATTTAGGTTTCCCTGATTTTGAATGATGTGACTCGTTGAAGTAAACGTCAGATTCGACTTTGAACAACTGTTTCTTTTCGTTCTTTTAAACTTAACAGGTCCAGGCCCTGCTGGCCCTGACCTTCAGACCCCTGCTTCCCCAGAGAGCTCCAATGGGACCACCAGAACCAGGGGGCCCCGCTGGGTCCACAACCCAGCCAGGAGCCCCTGCCCGGGGAAGCCGCTGGAGCAGGGCCCAGACCCAGGTCCGGAAGGCCTTTAACGTGAAGGTGTTCCACATCGTCACCTACCGGGTGTGGGCGTTCGGGGTGTCTACGGCTGTGCTGGGTTACTTTGTGCCTTACATCCACTTGGTAAGGGCTCAGGGACCATCAATACAATTTCTTCAAGATTTGACCATGTTCTTGATATTGTGCTGTATTTAGGGCACCGTTTTCACACCTACGCTGTGAGTGAAATTATAATGATAGAATTATAATAATCTGCAGCACAATTTATGATGTCACTTTTCTTGAACAATTTCCATTTAGAATGTTGCTGTGTGTTGGTTTACAGCACAGCTGTGTTTGCGAGGGGACAATAATGTCACCCTAACAGCTTCTAGTGTCAGCTTAATTGGCATCTTATCGTATGTAGGAAAACTAGACTTTCTGACCAAGAGTTCACCAAGTCAACTTAAGAGGAAATCTTGTGTAATATTGTGTTGTGTTACGTTGTGTGTTGGGTTAGGTTACATTGTGTTGGGTTAGGTCGTGTCATATTGTGTTGTGTTGGGTTAGGCTGTGTTGCTAGGTTACATTGTGTGTTGGGTTAGGTTTCATTGTGTGTTGGGTTAGGTTACATTGTGTGTTGGGTTAGGTTGTGTCATTGTGTTGTTGTGTTAGGTTGTGTCATTGTGTTGTTGTGTTAGGTTGTGTCATTGTGTGTTGGGTTAGGTTACATTGTGTGTTAGGTTACATTGTGTGTTGGGTTAGGTTGTGTTATTGTGTTGTTGTGTTAGGTTGTGTTGTTGTGTTAGATTGTGTGTTGGGTTAGGTTACATTGTGTGTTGGGTTAGGTTTTCAGACAAACCCACTTATCTAAAATAAGCAGCTAGTGACATTGTTGCATGGTGATGTGAGGAATATCAAGGAGACACCTTGTCACAGCAGTATCTTACGTTAAAAATCCCAGAGGGATGAGGAAGGAGGACAGAAGGAGAGAGGGAGGGAAGGAGTAGAAAGAGAGAGGGAGGGAGGGACAGAGAGTGAGAGGGAGGGAAGAGAAGGGGGTGGTAGATGTGTAGTGTGAAGTTCTGCTACACAAGTCAGATGTTTCTGGCAGCCTCCCCACTGCCTGTCCTGTTTTCTCAGGCCCCACTGCCAATCCTGTTTTCTCAGGCCCCAGAGCCTGTCCTGTTTTCTCAGGTCCCAGAGCCAGTCCTGTTTTCTCAGGTCCCAGAGCCAGTCCTGTTTTCTCAGGCCCCAGAGCCTGTCCTGTTTTCTCAGGCCCCAGAGCCTGTCCTGTTTTCTCAGGCCCCAGAGCCAGTCCTGTTTTCTCAGGTCCCAGAGCCAGTCCTGTTTTCTCAGGCCCCAGAGCCTGTCCTGTTTTCTCAGGCCCCAGAGCCTGTCCTGTTTTCTCAGGCCCCAGAGCCTGTCCTGTTTTCTCAGGCCCCAGAGCCAGTCCTGTTTTCTCAGGCCCCAGAGCCAGTCCTGTTTTCTCAGGCCCCAGAGCCTGTCCTGTTTTCTCAGGCCCCAGAGCCAGTCCTGTTTTCTCAGGCCCCAGAGCCAGTCCTGTTTTCTCAGGCCCCAGAGCCAGTCCTGTTTTCTCAGGCCCCAGAGCCTGTCCTGTTTTCTCAGGCCCCAGAGCCAGTCCTGTTTTCTCAGGCCCCAGAGCCAGTCCTGTTTTCTCAGGCCCCAGAGCCAGTCCTGTTTTCTCAGGCCCCAGAGCCAGTCCCAGATGTGAACAAAGCCGCAGGCTTTTGTTGTGCTCTTTGCTTTAGGTCAGCCCTAAAAATGGGTATCCTATGGCCCTTGATGTTATGCTGGTGCCATGTAGTGCAGAATCAAAGCAGAGGAAACACTTCACATGTTTCCTCAGGGAGAGAAGCTTCTGATCAGGAATGGACTTCAGAGGGTTTTGTGTTTTGGATCAGATTCAGGTGTTGGGCAGAGAGGAGAGAAAGGAAATCACTCACCTATAGCTCCGCCCCTTCCTGCTTCATTGTTGACAGTTCTTCTGACAGTGGGACGTTGATGAAAAAATGTGTTATTCCAAGGAATGGTTATGGAAATTTGAAATGTTATAAGGAGAAAATATCCCTGTTTCTCCATTGAAATCCCTTCACTAAGAATCCCATTGATTATTTCAACATGGGAATAACACACATGAAAGAATCCATGAGGACATATCAAAAAATTATTACGCATTTGATGTGCAATTCTGTATTTTGTTTGGCTGCGTCCAACCCCTCAGGGTGTGTATGTATCCAGGGGGCTTGGTTTGGCTGCTTCCAACCCCTCAGGGGTGTATGTATCCAGGGGGCTTGGTTTGGCTGCTTCCAAACCCTCAGGGGATGTATGTATCCAGGGGGCTTGGTTTGGCTGCTTCCAACCCTCAGGGGTGTATGTATCCAGGGGGCTTGGTTTGAAAGCAGCAATGGACATTTTATTTTTTTCACCCCTTGTTCTCCCCAATTTCATGGTATCCAATTGGCCAACTGCGCCAGGCCCGCCACAGGAGTCGCTAGTGCATGTTGAGACAAGGATATCCCTGCCGGCCAAACCCTCCCTAACCTGGACAACACTGGGCCAATTGTGCGCCGGCCCATGGGCCTCCCATTCACGGCCGGCTGCGACAGAGCCTGGACTCGAACCCACACAACCCAACAGCTAGCACTGCAGTGCCTTAGACCACTGCGCCACTCGGGAGGCCCTAAGCAATGGACATTTTAAATGTTAATTCCTCTTGTTCTTTTCCACCAGATGAACTTCGTGAAGGAGCAGTTCAAGGAGCCCCAGAAGGAGTGGATCCTGTTGGTGTGTATAGGAGCCTCATCTGGCGTGGGACGCCTCCTCTTCGGGAAAGTAGGAGACCTCATTCCCGGAGCCAAGAAGATCTGGATGCAGGTGAGGTAACCCTCTTCGGCATTCAATTGTCAGCTTAATTGGAACCAATTCAGATGTTTAAATATGGGTAAGCACGTCAGCCACATCCCCTTGGTCTTTTCCCCTGGATGGTGACTGCTACTAAATACTTCAAATCCATGACTATTTCAAATACATACAATACCGTTCAAAAGTTTGGTGTCACTTAGAAATGTCCTTGTTTTTTAAAGAAAAGACCATTTGTTGTACTTTAAAATAATATCAAATTGATCAGAAATACGATGTACAGTTGTGGCCTAAAGTTTTGAGAATGACACAAATATACATTTTCACAAAGTCTGCTTCCTCAGTTTGTATGATGGCAATTTGCATATACTCCAGAATGTTATGAAGAGTGATCAGATGAATTGCAATTAATTGCAAAGTCCCCCTTTGCCATGCAAATGAATTGAATCCCCCAAAAACATTTACACTGCATTTCAGCCCTGCCACAAAAGGACCAGCTGACATCATGTCAGTTATTCTCTTGTTAACACAGGTGTGAGTGTTGACGAGGACAAGGCTTGAGATCACTCTGTCATCTGATTGAGTTTGAATAACAGACTGGAAGCTTCAAAAGGAGGGTGGTGCTTGGAATCATTGTTCTTCCTCTGTCAACCATGGTTACCTGCAAGGAAACACATGCCGTCATCATTGCTTTGCAAAAAAAGGGCTTCACAGGCAAGGATATTGCTGCCAGTAAGATTGCATCTAAATCAACCATTAATCGGATCATCAAGAACTTCAAAGAAAGCGGTTCAATTGTTGTGAAGAAGGCTTCAAGGCGCCCAAGAAAGTCCAGCAAGCGCTAGGATAGTCTCCGAAAGTTGATTCAGCTGCAGGATCGGGGCACCACCAGTACAGAGCTTGCTCAGGAATGGAAGCAGGCAGGTGTGAGTGCATCTGCACGCA
Source organism: Oncorhynchus masou masou (assembly GCF_036934945.1). NCBI lineage: Eukaryota > Metazoa > Chordata > Actinopteri > Salmoniformes > Salmonidae > Oncorhynchus > Oncorhynchus masou. The sequence goes on along the minus strand of NC_088220.1, from coordinate 16,420,384 downwards.
CAGTGAGGCGAAGACTTTTGGAGGAAGGCCTGGTGTCAAGAAGGGCAGCAAAGGAGCCACTTCTCTCCAGGAAAAACATCAGGGATAGACTGATATTTTGCAAAAGGTACAGGGATTGGACTGCTGAGGACTGAGTTAGTCATTTTCTCTGATGAATCCCCTTTCCGATTGTTTGGGGCATCCGTAAAAAAGCTTGTCCGGTGAAGACAAGGTGAGCGCTACCATCAGTCCTGTGTCATGCCAACAGTAAAGTATCCTGAGACCATTCATGTGTGGAGTTGCTTCTCAGCCAAGGGAGTGGGCTCACTCACAATTTTGCCTAAGAACACAACCATGAATAAAGAATGGTACCAACACATCCTCCGAGAGCAACGTCTCCCAACCATCCAGGAACAGTTTGCTGAGGAACAATGCCTTTTCCAGCGTGATGGAGCACCTTGCCATAAGGAAAAAGTGATAACCAAGTGGCTCGGGGAACAAAACATGGACCCAAAATATCTATGTCCAGGAAACTCCCCAGACCTTAATCCCATTGAGAACTTGTGGTCAAACCTCAAGAGGTGGGTGTACAAACAAAAACCCACAAATTCTGACAAAGTCCCAAGCATTGATTATGCAAGAATGAGCTGCCATCAGTCAGGATGTGGCCCAGAAGTCAATTGACAGCATGCCAGAGCGGATTGCAGAGGTCTTGAAAAAGAAGGGTCAACACTGCAAATATTGACTCTTTGCATCAACTTCATGTAATTGTCAATAAAACCTTTGACACTCATGAAATGCTTGTAATTATCCTTCAGTATTCCATAGTAACATCTGACAAAATTATCTAAAGACACTGAAGCAGCAAACTTTGTGAAGATTCATATTTGTATCATTCTCAAAACTTTTGGCCACGACTGTAGACATTGTTAATGTTATAAATTACTTTTGTAGCTGGAAATGGCTGATTTAAAAAAAAAATGGAATATCTACATAGGTGTACAGAGGTCCATTATCAGCAACCATCACTCCTGTGTTCCAATGGCACGTTGTGTTAGCTAATCCAAGTTTATCATTTTAAAAGGCTAATTGATCATTAGAAAACACTTTTGCAATTATGTTAGCACAGCTGAATACTGTTGTCCTGATTAAAGAAGCAATTACAACTGGCCTTCTTTAGACTAGTTGAGTATCTGGAGCATCAGCATTTGTGGGTTTGATTACAGGCTCCAAATGGCCAGAAACAAAGAACTTTCTTCTGAAACTCGTCAGTCTATTCTTGTTCTGAGAAATGAAGGCCATTGCGAGAAATTTCCAAGAAACTGAAGATCTGGTACGACGCTGTGTACTACTCCCTTCACAGAGCAGCGCAAACTGGCTCTAACCAGAATAGAAAGAGGAGTGGGAGCACAACTGACCAAGAGGGCAAGTACATTAGTGTCTAGTTTGAGAAACAGATGCCTCACAAGTCCTCAATTGGCAGCTTCATTAAATAGTACCCACAAAACACCAGTCTCAACGTCAACAGTGTAGAGGCGACTCCGGGATGCTGGCCTTCTAGGCAGAGTTCCTCTGTCCAGTGTCTGTGTTCTTTTGCCCATCTTAATCTTTCCTTTTTTTGGCAAGTCTGAGATATGGCTTTTTCTTTGCAACTCTGCCTAGAAGGCCAGCATCCCAGATTTTCTCATGATGTCAAGCAAAAAGGCACTGAGTTTGAGGGTAGGCCTTGAAATACATCCACATGTACACCTTCTATTGACTCAAATGATGTCAATTAGCCTATCAGAATCTTCTAAAGCCATAACATAATTTTCTGGAATTTTCCAAGCTGTTTAAAGGCACAGTCAACTTTTGTGTATTTAAACTTCTGACCCACTGGAAATGTAATACAGTGAATTATTAGTGAAATAATCTATCTGGTAACAATTGTTGGAAAAACTACTTGTGTCATGCACAAAGTAGGTGACCTAACCGACTTGCCAAAACTATAGTTTGTTAACAAAAGATTTGTGGAGTGGTTGAAAACAAGTTTTAATGACTCCAATCTAAGTGTATGGAAACTCCCCCCCCCCAAAAAAGGGCTTTTCTTTCAAAAACAAGGACATTTCTAAGTGACCCCATTCTTTTGAACGGTAGTGTAAGTAAAATACTCGCTGCGCTTGATAAAATGGAACTAATTGAGGTGGTTGAAAGTATTTAACATGGACTTGACCCAAGTTGTTTGCCATGTTGGTCAGTTGCTTTGTTGTTTCTGTATGAAGTGAAAGAGTGTATAAAGGGAGAAGGTATTAGTCTGGAGAGGTATTGGACAACATTAACCTAAGACTCTTCTCTCCGACACGTTACACAATGCCACCCAAAGTAAAATGTACGCCCACACCACTGTACTTCAAGTGACTTTGGAGAAAAGTGTCTGCTAAATGGCATTAATTATTGCCTGTTTTTTGTCCCTGCTCTTCTCGCCCCCAGTCGGTGTCGTTCATGGTGCTGGGGCTGATGTCCATGATGATCCCCCAGTGCACGGTGTTTGAGGGGCTGATTGTGGTGTGTGTGTTCCTAGGGCTGTGTGATGGCTGCTTCATCACCATCATGGCTCCTATAGCCTTTGAGCTGGTGGGCCCCATGCAGGCCTCCCAGGCTATAGGATACCTACTGGGACTCATGGCCCTGCCCATGACCGCAGGACCCCCCATCGCTGGTGAGTACTATCGGTTCCTTGGGTTACTAAATACTGACCTCCAAACATTTTGAATGGCAGGTGATAAAGAGATGGTTTACTTCTACGTGACAGGCAATCGCTGCTGAGTATCACCTCAAAACTTAGGAGTGGAAGCCAACGTGATAAAGAGATGGTTTACTTCTATGTGACAGGCAATCGCTGCTGAGTATCACCTCAAAACTTAGGAGTGGAAGCCAACGTGATAAAGAGATGGTTTACTTCTATGTGACAGGCAATCGCTGCTGAGTATCACCTCAACTTAGGAGTGGAAGCCAAGGTGATAAAAAGATGGTTTACTTCTATGTGACAGGCAATCGCTGCTGAGTATCACCTCAACTTAGGAGTGGAAGCCAAGGTGATAAAAAGATGGTTTACTTCTATGTGACAGGCAATCGCTGCTGAGTATCACCTCAAAACTTAGGAGTGGAAACCAAGGTGATAAAGAGATGGTTTACTTCTATGTGACAGGCAATCGCTGCTGAGTATCACCTCAAAACTTAGGAGTGGAAGCCAAGGTGATAAAGAGATGGTTTACTTCTATGTGACAGGCAATCGCTGCTGAGTATCACCTCAACTTAGGAGTGGAAGCCAACGTGATAAAGAGATGGTTTACTTCTATGTGACAGGCAATCGCTGCTGAGTATCACCTCAACTTAGGAGTGGAAGCCAAGGTGATAAAAAGATGGTTTACTTCTATGTGACAGGCAATCGCTGCTGAGTATCACCTCAACTTAGGAGTGGAAGCCAAGGTGATAAAGAGATGGTTTACTTCTATGTGACAGGCAATCGCTGCTGAGTATCACCTCAACTTAGGAGTGGAAGCCAACGTGATAAAGAGATGGTTTACTTCTATGTGACAGGCAATCGCTGCTGAGTATCACCTCAACTTAGGAGTGGAAGCCAACGTGATAAAAAGATGGTTAGTTTCTCCTCTACAGGAACCGATTCCTTCCCAACGAGAAAAGTAAAGTCTCGAGTTTGCATAATAGTACCATATATAGTGCCTTTGGAAAGTATTCAGACCCCTTGACTTTTTCCACATTTTGTTACATTACAGCCTTATTCTAAAATAGATTAAATAAAAAAACATCCTCAGCAATCTACACACAAAACCCTACAATGACAAAGCAAAAACTGTTTTTGTTAAGGTACCAATAAATGTCTGCGGCATTGAAGGTCCCCAAGAACACAGTGGCCCCATCATTCTTAAATGGAAGAGGTTTGGAACAACCAAGACTCTTGGCCGCCCGGCCAAACTGAGCAATCTGGGGAGAAGGGCCTTGGTCATGGAGGTGACCAAGAACCCGATGGTCAGTCTGACAGAGCTCAAGAGTTCCTCTGTGGAGATGGGCGAACCTTCCAGAAGGACAACCATTTCTGCAGCACTCCACCAATCGGCCTTTATGGTAGAGTGGCCAGACTGAAGCCACTCCTCTGTAAAAGGCTCATGACAGCCCACTTGGAGTTTGCCAAAAGCCACCTAAAGACTCTTAGACCATGAGAAACAAGATTCTCTGGTCTGATGAAACCAAGATTGAACTCTTTGGCCTGAATGCCAAGCGTTGCTTCTAGAGGAAACCTGGCACCATCCCAACGGTGCATCATGCTGTTGGGATGTTTTTTAGCAGGAGGGACTGGGAGACTAGTCAGGATAGAGGTTAAACTAGTCAGGATAGATTAAACACCTGCTCCAGAGCGCTCAGGACTCACCTTCCAACAGGGCAACGACCCTAAGCACACAGCTAAGACAGCACAGGAGTGGCTTCGGGACAAGTCTCTGAATGTCCTTGAGTGGCCCTGCCAGAGCCCGGACTTGAACTCGATCGAACATATCTGGAGAGACCTGAAAATAGCTGTGCAGCGACGCTCCCAATCCAACCTGACAGAGCTTGAGAGGATCTGCAGAGAAGAATGGGAGAAACTCTCCAAACACAGGCGTGTCAAGCTTGTAGCGCCATACCCAAGAAGACTTGAGGCTGTAATCGCTGCCAAAGGTCTGAATACATATGGAAATATGATATTTCAGTTTTTATATTTTTTATAAAATCATGTTTTTGATTTGTCATTATGGGTTATTGTGTGATGATTGATTAGGGGAAAAAACAAACATTTTAGTCAATTTTAGAATAAGGCTGTAACCTATGGAAAATGTCAAAGGGTCTGAATACTTTCCAAAGGCACTAAGTCATTTGAGGATAGCCACATTCCATATGGAATTATAAATGGGGTAGGATTAGAATAATGTATTTTGCGTTTATCATGCCGTTGAGCTGACATGTCTCCTCCATATACATACGTATATTCACTGCGTTTATATACGTCATTGGTCTTGGTTCTGAATGTAGCTGGTCTATAGAGTAAATAGAGTGCGTGTGCATCCCGAATGGCACCTTATCCCCTTTAGCGTGCACTATTTTTCACCAGGGCCCACAGAGCTCTGGTCAAATGTAGTGCACTATATAGGGAATAGGGTGAAATTTGGGATGCACCCTGAGTAAAGTGGCTGAGTTCCCGGGCTGGTAATTTGTTACAGAGGGAGTAGTAGTCTCGGATAGTGGACAGTTTAGCGATGGGTTGTAGACATTATGGCTGCATTTATGGGGCTCTGCTACTCTCCACTGCCACTCACCACATTTCTATTCAGACCACCAGTGTGCTGTTCAGAGTGATGCAATGTTTCTGATAGAAATGTATTACGTAGAACAAGTATCAGTCATGTTGAATAGGGAGTCATTATATGTCTATCTGCAATATTCAGAATAGTTTTCTCTGGCTGAAAACACTCCAGAGATCCCAGTGAGAAGGAGGAGGAATCACGCCCCGTCAGTCTGCAGCAGGAGCACCCAGACTGGACATAAGCCTGTCTGCTCGCCTCCCAGCAGACCTGGGTTCAAATAGTGTTAGATAGATTTTTTTATACATTGAGCTTTGCTTGAGTCTGCCTTGAGTGCCAGATGTGCGGGGTTTGCAGACTACACTTTAGTAGACTGAATAATTGATTACATCACACCAGGCAAGCTCAATCAAGCATGACTTAAGTAATTGAAAGATTCTAAATAATATTTAAACCCGGGTCTGTCTCCTGGCTCGTCCTCCTTCTCAGAGCCTCAGTGTTCTGTATTGACATTGCGCCCTGTGAGGCCTGGCTGAATATCTCTCTCTCTCTCTCTCTCTCTCTCTCTCTCTCTCTCTCTCTCTCTCTCTCTCTCTCTCTCTCTCTTTTTATTTCTTTCTTAGTGCCAGATGTTGGAGGAATTATCTGTCATTTACATTTCTTGCTTATGGCAGGGCCACATAGCTAGCTAGCTCCTGACTGAATATTTTGGCCAGTGTTGCCCATCACCCTGGACATACACTAGACACACTTTGCTGAGGAACGTTTTATCAAAATGTACCCCAATTTAGTGGTACGCATGGTTTCTATGGTTACCCTGTAAAAATAATCAAGCAATGACATGCCCCTAGCTGGCGCCTGACTGCTGATGCTGTACCATCTGACAGCCCTCCAGAATAATAAACTATTTCTTAGCTTCTTAGACATTTTTAAGACCGATAATTATAAGTTCTGAGCAAGTTCCTGGAATAAATCAGACAAACAGGTAAAACAACTTGAATCACCAAGATAGTGGGAGAATATCAAAGCTGCTCCCTTAGATCTTCTCCACCAATTCATTTTGAGAAAGAGACGTTGAGAGTGGACACGAGGAATCAAGGAAATACAATTGAGATTTGCTCAGTGATTCTATCTTGAGTTACAAGTAGTGCTTCTATACACTACATCTGAAACTTCTCCCTCCCTTGTCCCCCAGGACTCCTGCATGACTACTGTGGTGATTACAACGTGGCCTTCTACCTGGCAGGGGGTCCTCCCATCGTGGGGGGCATTGTGCTGTTCTTTGTGCCCCTGATACACCGGCGGCAGCAGAGAGCCTTTGCGGGTCAGGATGGGGGGCCGGATGTCCCCAGCAGGGATCATATGCTGCCCCCGGCGGCCTGCTCTAATGGAAACATGATGCCTGGGTACACTGACGTGGAGACACACATCTGAGTAGTACTACACAAAGGTATGAGAGGGGACACACACACACACACACACACACACACACACACACACACACACACACACACACACACACACACACACACACACACACACACACACACACAGATACTTGATATTTTTCTCTTCCTTCTTCTTTCTCTCAGGGATTCTATTCACCAGCACCTGAGATCTGTCCGTCCCTGCACCTCCTCCCTTCCACCTCGCCCCTGAACCCCGGCCCCTGAAACCCTGAACCCCAGCCCCTGACCACGGACAACCTGATGATGTACCTCTCAACCTCTGACACAGCCCTCTCCTCTGAACGCCATTCGTTCCTTATAGTGATCCCTATGGTCTAAGGAAAGAGGGGGAGAAGTTTTTCCCCCCTCTGAAGTAAAGGAGGAACATGTCACTGATCATCATCCTTGAACGAAGAGAGAGACGATTGGCATTATCATAGGACCTGGGTGTCACACAATCCAAAACCGTGCACTCGTTCCCTGTGTCTTTCAGCTCATTTAAAATGGTTTTAGACTTCAATATGTGAATTCACACAATAAGTGTGTACCATATAGAGCTTGCCGCCTGAAAACAAATATTTTTTAAAATTCATTACGTCTGGAATCAGAGTATGTAAATGTTTTAATATGCTTCAGTATGTTCAGATTATTCAGAAAGATAAATGGTATTAGAGTTATTGAATGGAGTACTTTGTACTTCTCTGTCTAGACCACAAGCATCTCACACTTTATTTAATGTTATGTTCTTTCTGTCTGTAGGTGTTTCATTATATACACTACCGGTTAAAAGTTTTAAAACACCTACTCATTATTCTTTATTTTTTATTATTTTCTACATTGTAGAATAATAGTGAAGACATCAAAACTATGAAATAACACATATGGAATCATGTCGTAAAGCTGTCATCAAGGCAAAGGGTGGCTATTTGAAGAATCTCAAATATAAAATACAGAAGTTTACATACACCTTAGCCAAATACATTTAAATTCAGTTTTTCACAGTTCCTAACATTTAATCCAAATAAAAATTCCCTGTTTTAGGTCAGTTAGGATCACTACTTTATTTTAAGATTGTGAAATGTCAGAATAATAGTAGAGAGAATGATTTATTTCAGCTTGAAGGTAGGCCTTGAAATACATCCACAGGTACACCTCCAATTGACACAGTCAGCTTAGTGTATGGTAACTTCTGTCCCACTGAAGTTGTGATACAGTGAATTATAAGTGAAATAATCCGTCCGTAAACAATTGTTGGAAAAATGACTTGTCATGCACAAAGTAGATGTCCTAACCGACTTACCAAAGCTATAGTTTGTTATCAATAAATTTGTGGTGTGGTTGAAAAATGACTCCAACCTACAGTGGGGCAAAAAAGTATTTTGTCAGCCACCAATTGTGCAAGTTCTCCCACTTAAAAAGATGAGCGAGGCCTGTAATTTTCATCATAGGTACACTTCAATTATGACAGACAAAATGAGATAAAAAATCCAGAAAATCACATTGTAGGATTTTTAATGAATTTATTTGAAAAAAATGGTGGAAAATAAGTATTTGGTCAATAACAAAAGTTTATCTCAATACTTTGTTATATACCCTTTGTTGGCAATGAGGTCAAACGTTTTCTGTAAGTCTTCACAAGGTTTTCACACACTGTTGCTGGTATTTTGGCCCATTCCTCCATGCAGATCTCCTCTAGAGCAGTGATGTTTTGGGGCTGTTGCTGGGCAACACGGACTTTCAACTACCTCCAAAGATTTCCTATGGGGTTGAAACTGGCTAGGCCACTCCAGGACCGTGAAATGCTTCTTACAAAGCCACTCCTTCGTTGCCCGGGCGGTGTGTTTGGGATCATTGTCAAGCTGAAAGACCCAGCCACGTTTCATCTTCAATGCCCTTGCTGATGGAAGGAGGTTTTCACTCAAAATCTCACGATACATGGCCCCATTCATTCTTTCCTTTACACGGATCAGTCGTCCTGGTCCCTTTGCAGGAAAACAGCCCCAAAGCATGATGTTTCCACCCCCATGCTTCACAGTAGGTATGGTGTTCTTTGGATGCAACTCAGCATTCTTTGTCCTCCAAACACGACGAGTTGAGTTTTTACCAAAAAGTTCTATTTTGGTTTCATCTGACCATATGACATTCTCCCAATCTTCTTCTGGATCATCCAAATGCTCTCTAGCAAACTTCAGATGGGCCTGGACATGTACTGGCTTAAGCAGGGGGACACGTCTGGCACTGCAGGATTTGAGTCCCTGGCGGCGTAGTGTGTTACTAATGGTAGGTTTTGTTACTTTGGTCCAAGCTCTCTGCAGGTCATTCACTAGGTCCCCCCGTGTGGTTCTGGGATTTTTGCTCACCGTTCTTGTGATCATTTTGACCCCACGGGATGAGATCTTGCATGGAGCCCCAGATCGAGGGAGATTATCAGTGGTCTTGTATGTCTTCCATTTGCTAATAATTGCTCCCACAGTTGATTTCTTCAAACCAAGCTGCTTACCTATTGCAGATTGTCTTCCCAGCCTGGTACTGGTCTACAATTTTGTTTCTGGTGTCCTTTGACAGCTCTTTGGTCTTGGCCATAGTGGAGTTTGGAGTGTGACTGTTTGAGGTTGTGGACAGGTGTCTTTTATACTGATAACAAGTTCAAACAGGTGACATTAATACAGGTAATGAGTGGAGGACAGAGGAGCCTCTTAAAGAAGAAGTTACAGGTCTGTGAGAGCCAGAAATCTTGCTTGTTTGTAGGTGACCAAATACTTATTTTCCACCATCATTTGCAAATTAATTAATTAAAAATCCTACAATGTGATTTTCTGGATTTTTTCTTCTAATTTTGTCTGTCATAGTTGAAGTGTACCTATGATGAAAATTACAGGCCTCTCATCTTTTTAAGTGGGAGAACTTGCACAATTGGTGGCTGACTAAATACTTTTTTGCCCCACTGTATGTGTATGTAAACATCTGACTTCAACTGTATATTTTGATTTGTTTAACACTTTTTTTTCATATTCCATATGTGTTATTTCATAGTGTTGATGTCTTCACTATTATTCCACAATGTATAAAATAGTAAAAATAAAGAAAAACCCTTGAATGAGTAGGTGTTTGAAAACTTTTGACTGGTAGTGTAGATCTAGGGCATAATATAGGACATTTGAAATATTTCTGTTATTATAAGTTATTGCAGTTATATTTTGCAAGTTTCAATTTATTTTTTGTTTCTGATCGATCAAGGAAAAACACATCTTTTTCAATTTTGTATTGTACTATAGGTCTCAATGGCGATTCCATCTTGGAAAAGCCACTAAAACGAAGTCACCTCAACCACATACAGTGGGGAGAACAAGTATTTGATACACTGCCGATTTTAAAGGTTTTCCTACTTACAAAGCATGTAGAGGTCTGTCATTTTTATCATAGGTACACTTCAACTGTGAGAGACGGAATCTAAAACAAAAATCCAGATAATCACATTGTATGATTTTTAAGTAATTAATTTGCATTTTATTGCATGACATAAGTATTTGATCACCTACCAACCAGTAAGAATACTGGCTCTCACAGACCTGTTAGTTTTTTCTTTAAGAAGCCCTCCTGTTTTCCACTCATGACCTGTATTAACTGCACCTGTTTGAACTTGTTACCTGTAGAAAAGACACCTGTCCTCACACTCAATCAAACATACTCCAACCTCTCCACAATGGCCAAGACCAGACAGCTGTGTAAGGAAAACAGGGATAAAATTGTAGACCTGCACAAGGCTGGGATGGGCTACATGACAATAGGCAAGCAGCTTGGTGAGAAGGAAACAACTGTTGGCGAAATTATTAGAAAATGTTCAAGATGACGGTCAATCACGCTTTTCTGGATTTTTGTTTTAGATTCCGTCTCTCACAGTTGAAGTGTACCTATGATAAAAATGACAGACCTCTACATGCTTTGTAGGTAGGAAAACCTGCAAAATCGTCAGTGTATCAAATACTTGTTCTCCCCACTGTACGCAGTTTTTCCATATGTAACCTGTGCCATGGCGGAGCTGCGGATAAGAGAGTACCAGACCAAACAGAACATTATTTACCGGCTTCTGACTTTGTAGAGCCTTAAATCCATGTTTTTAACAGTCACATTTCTAAGACTTTAAGTCAATCAGATCTTTTTCATACACAAGTGTGGATACTTTAAAGTAAACACACCTTGAGAAGTTTTGCCAATGTTTTATTTACTCTGCAGATTTGTTTTTGTTGTTTTTAAGTTTCTAAATGTTTTTTTGTTTTTACGATCTGTCTCTTACAATGGCATTTCGATCTTGTTATTCCTATGGGGGTGAATCCTAACATCCACTTTCAGACTCCCATTGGCGTCAATATATGACTAAGTGAAAATTGGAAAGAAAAGAAAAATAACCTTTTAGTCTGCCAGTTTTTTTTGCAAACAATCCAAATCTACATGAAGTGCATTGAGCTTAATTTTGAATCGAAAGGCCATAGTTTTTGCTGTGTGTGTTTGGGCATTGGTCCACAGACCAGAGAACGATTGATATTACATGCATGCACTCATTGGCTAGGTCCTTTTTTCAGCCTGATTCCCATTGGTCCACATCAAACTGATGACTCTTTGTTGATGAGTTTGCTGCTTCTTATCTTCAGATGACAACATACTGGTTGTTGGGTTCATGCGTCGTCACGGTAATAACCAGATACTGTCTCATGGAGTTTTTCACCCTAGTAGTGAAATTCAAGAAATTGCAGTTGCTGTTACATTTCATACATTTTAAACGGACCACTTTACCTACATGAGACTACATTTTACGCACGACAGAAGGGTTGAATATGAGTCTTCCGAATGGCACCCTATTCCCTATGGTCAAAAGTACCACACTATAAAGGGAATAGAGTGATGTTTGGGACACAACCTAGACCTAATGGTAGGACAGAGAGGGAAACGGGGAGAGGACAAAGACGTCAATACCTCAGTAATCTGGTTAAATATGTTGGCATTCTTCAAATTATGACATCATACTTCCAAGTGAAATTAAATGTTTGCTTGTAGTAGTTTTTTATATCAGCTGTTAGTTTCAGAGCCACAGAGCTTCACATACTGCCAACATCTTCCCAAAAACTCCAGTTATTAATACTCATTATTGTTGCTTTACGAGATGCTCTGGTCAGACCTGTATGTGTATATGATATGCATCTTCCGTCTCCCCCATCTGGCTGTGACCCATACTTTTTAAACTCTTTATTTTTCCTTCCTGCTTCTCTAAATGTCATTCCCTCTGACAGTTCAGTACCTGCCATATAATATAGCTTTTATCCCTATGGTCCTAGCCTCCATTAAGGCTGCAGACTGAGTGGACAAGGGTCACCAAGTTATCTCTACCTCATTAAGTTCCTCCATCTCTTCTCTCTTCTGTTGATCTCACCGCCATGCTGCTCCTATATCTCCTACATCTGGCCGGAGAGCCTGCTAGCTCACCGTGCATTATCATCCTTAGGATAGATGGAAAGAGGAAACCTTGTTTGATCATGCAAGCTGCAATACAATATGTACTTTTTGATGACTTATTTTGATCATTATCCTATAGTTGGTCAGAGAGCTTGCTGGATATAGCCTGGTTTAAATCAGATTGAACCATTGTGAGTGCAGCATTCAGTCTGGTCCTACCAGGCTATGCTGTTGGCTCACCAAGCATCCTTATTCTTATACTGTAGATGAGTAATCAAACACTACAATATGTACTTTTGTTAATTCTCTTGTTTAGTTTGGTCATTGTTCTGTTTCTGTTTTGATGAGATCAGCTATTGAAACATTAGATTTGTAACCACTGAGACATATTTGGACAGGAGTAGTTAATGACTGATAGGGAAACATGCAGCCTTCATGGTGTTGTTTGCTGAACCACTGTTTGGTTAGTCAAAGTCCTGTTGTCTCTGCAGTGGTTTCTGAGTGGGCACTAGTGCATATTGCACCTGAAATCTTTAGGCCCAGTACCAGTTCAAGGAATGGTCACAGATAGGGTCACATAGGCTTGCATGTACTCAATGAGAGTAGAATCTCATTATACATCTTCATATGTACACGGCTAAAATAACTACATTATTACATTTTGTTTCCTAATATTGTTGTTATTTTAATTGTATCTCTCCCCATAGCAGCCATAGCATTCTGAACCCCGGTGATCTTTTGGGAGTTTTCTCCCAAACAATGTCATTTTTTAGTCTGATCCAGCCCAGTGTGTGTTAGACAGGGCTGTTAGATAAAGTCAAATACTCTTTTTATTACGTCCTTGGGCTGGTGTACACCAAGTATCTGTCCCAAATGGAGCCCTATTCCCTTTATAGCGGACTACTTTTGACCAGAGCCCTATGGATCCTGGTAAAAAAACAAACACACTATATAGGGAATAGAGAGCCATTTGGGACGTATCCCACATCTGCATACTTCTGACCACACCTACCTAGTTTCTTCTTCTTTAGCTTTTGTGTATAACCCATAGACTGTACATCACCCGTAGGCTGTACATCACCCTGACTGTGTCACCCGTAGACTGTACATCACCCTGACTGTATCACCTGTAGACTGTACATCACTCTGACTGTCACCCGTAGGCTGTACATCACCCTGACTGTGTCACCTGTAGACTGTACATCACCCTGACTGTCTGCCGTAGACTGTACATCACCCTGACTGTGTCACCCATAGACTACATGACTGTGCTGCTCTTGTTTAATATTTTATCTCATCTCTTACACAATGTTTCTGCTGTTATTTTCATCACAACTCTCACCTCAGATTTCCTACCAACGTTCACCAATCTCTTCCTGAACCTCAACTTTTCAGATATATATATTTTCCATTGTATTTTTTCCAGAAATGTTATAACAATCGGAACCACAAGATTTGAAATGAAGATGCTGCTAAATACATGTCAAGTTATTTCGGATCTGTAATAAAACACAGTTTGTTATCGTGTAATATGATGGGAACTGAGTTTTCTCTGGCCAGCTGAGTAATGCCATCCACAGCATTATACTGTATGTCTCTGGAAATAATATACTAGTAAGTGTGTGTGTGTGTGAGACACAGTATGACTCATTGCAAAATGCACTGAGGCTGAGCATCATGGTGTGTGTTAACTGCCCTCTGACTAACTGGCATATTTCTATATGCTATAGTTTAAACTATGTGATATTATGTCTGACTAATTGGGAAACAGTGTATATTTTAGCCCTGTGAATAACTTCCATATTTGCATATGAACATGGTTTAGTTATGTCTGACAGTAGCTATGACTACCGTAAATGTGTTATGGGATGTTAAATGATGTGATGTTCTGTTAGCTCAGTCTCAGTATGACTCAGGGAGAAATTAAATGATGCCTGTTATCTGTGCCCTGACTGCGACATATTTCCATGACCCCGGATCAGTGCAGCCAAGTGTCAAGCTGTTGGTTACATCCCAAATGGCACCCTATTCCCTATGTAGTGTACCCTATTCCCTTCAAAATCGCCATACGGTCAATCTCACATCTGCATTGGCAGTGCAGCATTTATGGTGATATGGGCTCTGCAGAAATAAGGGCATTCATACTTCTTGCGCTTCCTCAGAGCTGTTGTGAAGGAAGTTGTCAAGGAAGTGAGTTTGTGTTTATACAGCGATTCAGTATGGAACTCAATGTGGCCTCTGCATGCCTCCAGAGACTCCGCGATTGTGCAACACCATCCATATGGCGCCTCTGACCACATTTTCGGATCAAGCATAAATTGTCTGTTATAATGCCCTACTTTTGAACAGAGCCGTGAGGGTGCACGACATAAGAAATAGGGTACACTACATAGGGAATAGGGTGCCATTTGGAATGTAGACTCTCCCTCTGCTCCCCGCTCTCCCAGTTGACCCACTTTACTCACTGAAATACAATTTATGATTGATCCAAAAATGTGGTCAGAGGCTCCATATGGCGGTCGGTGACGCAGGTGGAGGACTCCTTATAGCTGTGCATCGACATGATTGGTTGACGGTAGGTGATGGTGTGAGGTCTTGTTTAAACACAAACTCACTTCCTTGACAACTTCTCAACTGTGCTCGGTGCGCTGCTCAGCGAAGCGCAAGACGTTTGAATGGGCTGACTTCTGCAGAGGCCGCATCACCGTAATTGCCAATCAAAAATGAGTTAGCGAGCATGCGCCGTTGAATGCACCAGAAAATAACCACCAGAATTCTGGTGAGGTCTTAGAACTACCAGCAGTCAGGCATGTTGTACTACCCTGTTGCACCCCTCTTTGGTGGCTTACATTCAGGCTAAGCAGGTCTGAGCCTGGCCTGGGATGGATGGATGGGTGGATAATTAGTTTGAGTGAATTAGTTTTAAGTACAGTGTTGGGGAGCAGGGGACTGTGTGGTTGACACGAGGGTTGTTGCCAAAATGTTGCACAGATGGTTTCCTGTTACTGTCTGCTTTCTCCTGTGTGTGAATGGGGAAGGGGCTATATAGATGGCTCTTGTAGGAAGGATAGGTTGCTTGGTTGGCCTGTAGGGACCGAACAGTAGCTAAGTGATGCACTTGCACAGTGTCTCCAAAAGAGGGCGCCTTCTCCCCTTCAGAACACAGTGAGTCATACTGTAGAACTATTGAACACAACTAAACCCTATTGTTTCTAGGGACAACCTAGATATGACACTTCATATTCACGATGTAACGGAGCACACAAAAATAAAATAGAAACCCACTATGCGATAGTACAGTATTACCACACACAGATCAACGGAATCATCTCAGATTGCATAACCGTAAAGTTTTTACACATTGTGAAATCTACTTACGAATTTGGCACATTTTATTTATAGGGGAATGATTGTTCTGTGGACAAGGGGCCTGAGGTTCCAGGAGGAAGAGATGTAACAGAAATCATATGGGTGTTTCCATAGTAGGTGTGACTCATACCACCAGGGACTACTAACTGCTTCTCTGTTCTGAAACTTCTCTCACACCAATCTGACACTAGAAGTCCTAAGGCTCCTTTGATGGTGTCACATGATTTGTATTGTTGTTACAAACTAACTTACACACACAGAGAGGAGGGTTTGCCAAATATAAAACAGAGTCCAGTCATCATTGCTTACATGACTAAGTAAAGTACGTTCTGCCTTGTCTGAACCAGAAAGGCCCCAACATGCCCCTATGGGCCGGTCTCCTGTCCTCTTAGGGCCTATGTCCTGTTTCTGTAGCGTGAGGAAGCTTCATGTACAAGTACATCCCCTGGACAGGACGCTAGTATGATTAAGACCTATTAAAGGTTTTATTGGAGTGAAAACCAGCTGAATATACATGTTTCTGTTCCTATGGTGATAGGGATTGTGCTCTGTTATTGTTTGGACAGGGATAAAGTGTAACATGCTACTTTCTGTCTGTCATCCCACTGGGCACAGACGTCAGTTCAACGTCTAGTTTGGATCTATATTTGGTTGAGTTGTCAACTAATGTGAATTTGACTTAAAATCAATCAAAATTGCAGATATGTCATTGGATTTAGGTAAAAATTGGGTGAAAAAAATACATGCCCTTACGCTGATTTTTTTCTCCTCTCAAATCCAATCAGATTTCCACATTGATTCAATGTCATCACAGATTTTTGGAGTTGAAATAACGTGGAAACAATTGATTCAACCAGTTTGTGCCTCATGGGATGTTTTTGCCAACATTTGTCCAGCAGAGTCTGTTTGTTCTCCTCATCCAAACCAAACAACACGGCTTTGTGGCCAACTTCCTCAGTGAGGTGCTGATAACGAGAGGATTTATGTGCCCAGTGTCCACAAACACACTGCTGTCTTCCTCTCTCACAAACACACTGCTCACTGTACTCCCTCTCTCTCACACACACTGCTCTCTTCCTCTCTCACACACACATTGCTCACTGTACTCCCTCTCTCACACACACACTGCTCACTGTACTCCCTTTCTCACACACACACTGCTCACTGTACTCCCTCTCTCACACATGCTGCTGTCTCTCTTCCTCTCTCTCACACACACACACACTGCTGTCTTTCTCTCTCTGTGTCTGTTTTTATACCAAATCAATCACACTTGCCAATGGCTTGAGAGACTGTGAGAAGTGGATAAGACTAAATAACAGTCTGCAGAGACGGGAATGAGGCAAAGGAAGGTTAAACAACCCTCCCTAATCGTAGAGAAACACCGAGCCACTGCCAATGTCCCCCTGGGCTGGAGCAAAGGAACAAAACAAAAGCAAAGACAAAAGTGCTTCCTGTCACGGGAGGGAGGAACAGGACATGATGAGAAAGCACATGGGAGGACGTGTGTTAGTGCAGGGAAGTGTCGCAACACTGACCTCTGGGACCAGGCTTGATATAATTCCAATTTTATTTAACAATATAAACTCTATCCCTCTCCCCTCAGTGCATATGATACATTGCATATACATACAGTACTGTACAGATTACTGCAGGCAGTAAACATCCAGACAGAAATAATTGTTATACTGTACTATTGACATGTATTGGATCACATCCGGAATGTCTGAAGTCATAGTGTTTGTAGTAGTATATATTGTACATGAGACAAACCGTCTGAGAGTCAGTCTTCATAAACTGACGTCATGTGTTATACTGTTGATAGTGGAGTGACCAGACCTAAGAGCTATTCTCAGTTGAAGCTCATCAATAGACACTTACTACAACAGCATATCATTTATGAATCTGATCCTAGCTAAACAAACCTTTTAAACGTCACTCACTCTGTTCATCCATCAATGACATGACTATTTCATGATCATCACGTCACTGCTATGCTCATTAAATAGAAGAGACAAAGATGAGGTGGGCCTGAGTGTGGAGCTGCACAGTGGGGCCCCCTGCCCTGTCTCTCAGTGTCGCTGCTGGGTGTCACAGCCCATGAACTCCAGGCGCAGGGCTATGTCGTTGACCCAGCCTCTGGGGTGGATCCGTATGAAGCGGGCAAACAGAGGAGGATCAAAGAAGTTCAGCATCTCCTCATCTGGCTCACTGTTCCCCAAGAACATCTGGGAGAAAGGAGGAGGCCGGGTCAAACAGAGCTGGCTCACAAAACCCAGTTCGGAAACTCAAAGTTAAACATGTTACAGCGTTGTCACTGTTTGTGCTCTTTACAAAATCAGCTCTCGTAAATCTGCTTGGTTGCAGATCACATTTTCCCTGCATGCTAAGGAAGGTGTGTGTGTACTGAAACATAGCCTGTGTTAAATCTGATGAGAATGAGTGATGTGTGTGTGATACCTTCTCTCTTTGCGTTCCCTCGTCAACCACGTTGGACCAGGAGTGGCCGTTGTCGCTAATGGTTACAGAGAACTCTGTCACCATCATCTGAGTCAGAATAGACCACGCCCCCTGAGTGACGACCCCTGTGATGCGTTTCATAACCAGGAAGTCCACCTGCAGCCACTCATGGGGGTTATTGGCCTGGAGGAGGAGGGAGGAAGGGGGGTGGGTTATAGGAGGTGCAATACATTAATAGAAACCCTGTGCACAGCGTTTTTTAAATGTATTTTTCATTTAACCTTTATTTAAGTAGCCAAGTCAGTTAAGAACAAATTCTTATTTACAATGACAGCCTACCCCGACCAAAACCCTAGCACCGGACGACGCTGGGCCAATTGTGCGCTGCCCTATGAAACTCCCAATCACGGCCGGTTGTGATACAGCCCAGGATACAACCAGGGTCTGTAGTGACGCCTCTAGCACTGAGATGCAGTGCCTTAGACTGCTGCGCCTCTCGGGAGCCGTGCAGCTACGTCCAGATGATAGTTAACACTGTGCACAGCAGAGCAGCTACGTCCAGATGATAGTTAACACTGTGCACAGCAGAGCAGCTAGGTCCAGATGATAGTTAACACTGTGCACAGCAGAGCAGCTAGGTCCAGATGATAGGTAACACTGTGCACAGCAGAGCAGCTAGGTCCAGATAATAGTTAACACTGTGCACAGCAGAGCAGCTAGGTCCAGATGATAGTTAACACTGTGCACAGCAGAGCAGCTAGGTCCAGATGATAGTTAACACTGTGCACAGCAGAGCAGCTAGGTCCAGATGATAGTTAACACTGTGCACAGCAGAGCAGCTAGGTCCAGATGATAGTTAACACTGTGCACAGCAGAGCAGCTAGGTCCAGATGATAGGTAACACTGTGCACAGCAGAGCAGCTGCGTCCAGATGATAGTTAACACTGTGCACAGCAGAGCAGCTAGGTCCAGATGATAGTTAACACTGTGCACAGCAGAGCAGCTAGGTCCAGATGATAGTTAACACTGTGCACAGCAGAGCAGCTAGGTCCAGATGATAGTTAACACTGTGCACAGCAGAGCAGCTAGGTCCAGATGATAATTAACACTGTGCACAGCAGAGCAGCTAGGTCCAGATGATAGTTAACACTGTGCACAGCAGAGCAGCTAGGTCCAGATGCTGGTTAACACCATGCACAGCAGAGCAGCTAGGTCCAGATGATAGTTAACACTGTGCACAGCAGAGCAGCTAGGTCCAGATGATAGTTAACACCATGCACAGCAGAGCAGCTAGCAGTCAACCCAAAAAGGTCTTTGATGTTGATGGTATACTAAATAAAATAATAAAATATACAGATCACAAATTCCAATTGGCTATTGTCACAACTTCTACCGAGGTCGGTTCCTCTCCTTGTTCAGGTGGTGTTCGGTGGTCGACGTCACCGGTCTTCTAGCCATCGCCGATCCATATTTCATGTTCCATTTGTTTTGTCTTGTTTTCACACTCACCTGGTTTCAATTCCCTAATTACATGTTGTATATGTTCCCGCTGTTTCCCCCATGTCCTTGTCGGGAATTCTTCATTGTAAGTACGTGTGCCTTGTGTGACTGGTGCGGGGCGGGTTTTGTGCCCATGTGTGTTTTGTTATTTTTGTAAGCCGGGAGTTATGTGCATTAAACGAACCAACCAAGGAGGGCCTACAGCAGCACCTAGATCTTCTGCACAGATTCTGTCAGACTTGGGCCCTGACAGTAAATCTCAGTAAGACAAAAATAATGGTGTTCCAAAAAAGGTCCAGTTCCCAGGACAACAAATACAAATTCAATCTACACACTGGTGACCTAGAGCACACAAATATTTACACCTACCTCAGCCTAAACATCAACACCACAGGTAACATCCACACGGCTGTGAACGATCTAAGAGACAAGGCAAGAAGGGCCTTCTACGCCATCAAAAGGAACATCAACATCAACATCCCAATTAGGATCTGGCTAAAAATACTTGAATCAGTTATAGAACCCATTGCCCTCTATGGTTGTGAGGTCTGGGGTCCACTCACCAACCAATAATTTAAAAAATATGATAAACATCCAATTGATACTCTGCATGCAGAATTCAGCAAAAATATACTTTGTGTAGAACGCAAACCCCCAAACAATACAGATCAGAATTAAGATTATACTACCTAGTTATGAACATCCAGAAAAGAGCTGTTAAATCCTTCAACCATCTAAAAGCAAGCGATGCCCACACATTCCACCACAAAGCCCTCACCTACAGAGAGAAGAGTCCCCTCACAAACACAGACCCCACAGAGCCTCAGGACAGCAACACAATTAGACACAACCAAATTATGAGAAAGCAGAAAGTTAACTATTTAACACACTGGAAAAAATCAACCCCAAAACAGAACAAATTAGAATGCTATCTGTCTCTAAACAGAGAGTACACAGTGGCAGAATACCTGAGTCTGTTATTAAATGTGTATGTTTATTGTTTTTCATTAAAACCTATAGATAATACTGTGACCATATGAACACATTTATTTTAGGCCATATAAAGAACAGCTATGCATGATGTCATGAAAAGGATCAAACAGAAACCTTGTTTCACATTGTTTAATAAAAGACTCATTCAGAAACAGGCTGTAGAGCTGGCTTCACAGTTTCCCTGACAAATAGGCCTACAAGGAAACTCAATGTATCTCGACAACATTGAGTGCCCGAAGGGGTCTGTGTGCGGTGTAGTACCTTCCACAAAAAGTTTCTCTACAAAAACAGAGAAACAGAGAAACTGAGAAACTGTGAACACTGCCCACAACATGTGGTTGAAACTGAGCTGCACTTCCTAACCTCCTGCCAAATGTCTGGCCACATTAGAGACACATATTTCCCACAGATCACACAGACTCCCATTTCTAATGGGTAAAATACCACAGTGTGCCATTACAGCAGCAAGATTTGTGACCTAATGCCATGTGAAAAGGGCAACCAGTGAATAACAAACAACATTGTAAATACCACCAATATTTATCTGTTTATTTATCTTCCCATAGTATTTGTATCACAAATATTTGCAAAGGGTAAAAAATTTGATAGGATATGGACTTTCCACTAGTATTTTGAAGAAGGCAACATAGCTAATATAACTGATAATATCTGCTATATAACTGATCATATCTGGTATATAACTGATCATATCTGGTATATAACTGATCATATCTGGTATATAACTGATCATATCTGGTATATAACTGATCATATCTGGTATATAACTGATCATATCTGCTATATAACTGATCATATCTGGTATATAACTGATCATATCTGGTATATAACTGATCATATCTGATCATATCTGGAGACACATCATGGAAAAATAGATGTGCCGGTAACAGAGGGAGGTGACGGTGTGTGTGGTTTGACTTTGTGTGTGTGTTTCTTGTGGGCTTCTGTGTTGTTGTATATGTGTATGTGTACCTTGGGGCGCCATGCATTGGCGCTGCCATCCTGGCGGAGGCGTGCGAGGGCGGGGCCCCAGGAGAGCCTCCAAGTCTGCAGGAAGGAGGAGGCTCTGAAGCTGCTGTCTGGAACCAACCTCCTCTGGAGACCCAGGGGGAAGGAGCAGCCTGAGACAGACAGACAGACAGACAGACAGACAGACAGACAGACAGACAGACAGACAGACATTTTTATTTCCCTTCTTCCTTCTCTAAGGATTCTACTCACCAGCACCTGAGATCTGTCCGTCCCTGCACCTCCTCCCTTCCCCCGGCCCCTGACCCCGATCACGGACTACCTGATGATGTACCTCTCAACCTCTCAACCTCAGCTACAACATCTAATCACAACATACACCACCACTAAATGTGATCTGAGCTGTTACAAATGGTTACAAAGGTGTTCCTAAATGCCGCAGGGACTCACTGTTGACGTCACAGCCCAGCATCTCCATGCGAAGAGCAGGGTTCCTCTGGATGGTGACAGGCTGCAGTCTGATGTAGCGCCCCAGGATGGGGGGAGACAGATGGTTCTCCTTCACCTTGGAGCCATCCAGATTACCGTTAAATATCTGAAATAAACAAAAGTTATATCATTAACAGTAAGTACAAGAGGTAGCATAGTAGTATTGCATAGAACTACCCTGAGATATTTTAGGCATTGATGACATTTACAGTAACAAAAAGATAAATGCACCTGCTCTCTGACTGCTGGTTTGTATGATAAACAATTAAGCTCGTGCTTTGTGGGTACAGTACTAGCCAGTAGGTACTGGTACAGATGGTTAAGGTACATGTAAGGTACTGACGTAAGTTGGCGTGGTGCTGTTCCCCCTGTAGTTAGTCCAGGTCTCCTGGTCTAGGCTGTAGGAGAGGGTGAAGTACATGATGAAGTAGTCCTTCAGGCCCAGAGAGGCTCTTGCACCCTGGGTCTGGATCCCATGGATCAGTGTGGGTCTTTGGAGGTCCACCTGCATACAAGACACAACAGGAGACCAGGGTTGGGGCCAGTTCCATTTCAATTCAGTCAATTCAGGAAGTGAACTGAAATCCCAATTCCAATTTTTCTCATGAGTATAATTGGGCAGCTAAATCAGAGGGCCTTTCAATCTACTTGATCTTTCACAGGAGAACAGGAATTGTATTGTTGAACCTGGATCCATGATTTCTGATCCGCGCCCATCCAGGCGTTGACAGAACCAGATAGCTCCAGCCTCGCCAGCCTGGCCTCCCAGTTACCTGGAAAACACATATATGCATTCAATCACACTGGCTAACTGTATGCAGGCCTAACACAGAGTAAAGTTTTCATAAACAGTAAGTCACTGATTCATCACGGCAATATTTCTCCATTCTAGAGGCTCACTTATGCGTTTACTGTGTACGAGCCTACTTTCTGACGTGAAATAACTTAATAATTAATAATAATAATTTATTGGATTTACATAACGCTTTTCCATAGTAAGGAGGGAAACTCACCTTTTCTACCACCAATGTGAAACACCCTAAGGTAATGCATGGCAACCTTTTTTCTGTCAAAACGCTCACCACACATCAGCTCTAATGATTGAGAGGTGTGTGGTTACATTCTTGTGTTTACATTCTTGCATTGCTGAAGCTTGCTTACCTATGTGGTCTGATGCAGTGATCTGGGAATCGTCTATTCTTCCTGACCTCAACCCCAGAGGCTGGATGCATCCTGCCAGGTAATCACAGGAAATTACATTCTATTATTTACATTGTCCACATTTCACAAAAAATAGCCAACAATGTCATTCTACGACATTTCAAAGAACACATTTCACACTTCTGTCTCAGTCTACTGAGTAAAGCACTTGTGAGGTAACTATGTGTGGTATCTACATAAGTTGGGAGTTGTGGTACCTACATAAGTTGGGAGTTGTGGTACCTCCATAAGTTGGGAGTTGTTGTATCGCAACACTGGGGCGGCAGTGTAGCCTAGTGGTTAGAGCGTTGGACTAGTAACTACATAAGTTGGGAGTTGTGGTCTCTACATAAGTTGGGAGGTGTGGTATCTACATAAGTTGGGAGTTGTGGTCTCTACAGGTACAAAATCTGTCGTTCTGCCCCTGAACAGGCAGCTAACCCACTGTTCCCAGGCCGTCATTGAAAATAAGAATTTGTTCTTAACTGACTTGCCTGGTTAAATAAAGGTAAAAAAAAAAAAAAAGTTGGGAGTTGTGGTCTCTACATAAGTTGGGAGGTGTGGTCTCTACATAAGTTGGGAGTTGTGGTCTCTACATAAGTTGGGAGTTGGGGTACTTACATAAGTTGGGAGTTGTGGTCTCTACATAAGTTGGGAGTTGGGGTACTTACATAAGTTGGGAGTTGGGGTACTTACATAAGTTGGGAGTTGTGGTATCTACATAAGTTGGGAGTTGTGGTCTCTACATAAGTTGGGAGTCGTGGTATCTACATAAGTTGGGAGTTGTGGTCTCTACATAAGTTGGGAGTTGTGGTCTCTACATAAGTTGGGAGTTGTGGTCTCTACATAAGTTGGGAGTTGTTGTATCGCAATAAGTTGGGAGTTGGGGAACTTACATAAGTTGGGAGTTGTATTATCTCAATAAGTTGGGAGTTGTGGTACCTACATAAGTTGGGAGTTGTGGTACCTACATAAGTTGAGAGTTGTGGTATCTACATAAGTTGAGATTTGGGGTACTTACATAAGTTGGGAGTTGTGGTCTCTACATAAGTTGGGAGTTGGGGTACTTACACTTACATAAGTTGGGAGTTGTGGTATCTACATAAGTTGTTGGGAGTTGTGGTATCTACATAAGTTGGGAGTTGTGGTCTCTACATAAGTTGGGAGTTGTAGTCTCTACATAAGTTGGGAGTTGTGGTCTCTACATAAGTTGGGAGTTGTTGTATCGCAATAAGTTGGGAGTTGGGGAACTTACATAAGTTGGGAGTTGTATTATCTCAATAAGTTGGGAGTTGTGGTACCTACATAAGTTGGGAGTTGTGGTACCTACATTAGTTGAGAGTTGTGGTATCTACATAAGTTGAGATTTGGGGTACTTACATAAGTTGGGAGTTGTGGTACTTACATAAGTTGGGAGTTGTGGTACCTACATAAGTTGGGAGTTGTGGTCTCTACATAAGTTGGGAGTTGTGGTCTCTACATAAGTTGGGAGTTGTTGTATCGCAATAAGTTGGGAGTTGGGGAACTTACATAAGTTGGGAGTTGTATTATCTCAATAAGTTGGGAGTTGTGGTACCTACATAAGTTGGGAGTTGTGGTACCTACATAAGTTGAGAGTTGTGGTATCTACATAAGTTGAGATTTGGGGTACTTACATAAGTTGGGAGTTGTGGTCTCTACATAAGTTGGGAGTTGGGGTACTTACATAAGTTGGGAGTTGGGGTACTTACATAAGTTGGGAGTTGTGGTATCTACATAAGTTGGGAGTTGTGGTCTCTACATAAGTTGGGAGTTGTGGTATCTACATAAGTTGGGAGTTGTGGTCTCTACATAAGTTGGGAGTTGTAGTCTCTACATAAGTTGGGAGTTGTGGTCTCTACATAAGTTGGGAGTTGTTGTATCGCAATAAGTTGGGAGTTGGGGAACTTACATAAGTTGGGAGTTGTATTATCTCAATAAGTTGGGAGTTGTGGTACCTACATAAGTTGGGAGTTGTGGTACCTACATAAGTTGAGAGTTGTGGTATCTACATAAGTTGAGATTTGGGGTACTTACATAAGTTGGGAGTTGTGGTACTTACATAAGTTGGGAGTTGTGGTACCTACATAAGTTGGGAGTTGTGGTCTCTACATAAGTTGGGAGTTGGGGTACTTACATAAGTTGGGAGTTGTGGTCTCTACATAAGTTGGGAGTTGGGGTACTTACATAAGTTGGGAGTTGTGGTATCTACATAAGTTGGGAGTTGTGGTCTCTACATAAGTTGGGAGTTGTGGTATCTACATAAGTTGGGAGTTGTGGTCTCTACATAAGTTGGGAGTTGTGGTCTCTACATAAGTTGGGAGTTGTGGTCTCTACATAAGTTGGGAGTTGTTGTATCGCAATAAGTTGGGAGTTGGGGAACTTACATAAGTTGGGAGTTGTATTATCTCAATAAGTTGGGAGTTGTGGTACCTACATAAGTTGGGAGTTGTGGTACCTACATAAGTTGAGAGTTGTGGTATCTACATAAGTTGAGATTTGGGGTACTTACATAAGTTGGGAGTTGTGGTACTTACATAAGTTGGGAGTTGTGGTACCTACATAAGTTGGGAGTTGTGGTACCTACATAAGTTGGGAGTTGGGAACCTTACATAAGTTGGGAGTTGTGGTACTTACATAAGTTGGGAGTTGTGGTACCTACATAAGTTGGGAGTTGGTGTACTTACATAAGTTGGGAGTTGGGGTACTTACATAAGTTGGGAGTTGGGGTACTTACATAAGTTGGGAGTTGTGGTATCTACATAAGTTGGGAGTTGTGGTATCTACATAAGTTGGGAGTTGTGGTCTCTACATAAGTTGGGAGTTGTGGTCTCTACATAAGTTGGGAGTTGTGGTCTCTACATAAGTTGGGAGTTGTGGTCTCTACATAAGTTGGGAGTTGTGGTCTCTACATAAGTTGGGAGTTGTTGTATCGCAATAAGTTGGGAGTTGGGGAACTTACATAAGTTGGGAGTTGTATTATCTCAATAAGTTGGGAGTTGTGGTACCTACATAAGTTGGGAGTTGTGGTACCTACATAAGTTGAGAGTTGTGGTATCTACATAAGTTGGGAGTTGGGGTACTTACATAAGTTGAGATTTGGGGTACTTACATAAGTTGGGAGTTGTATTATCTCAATAAGTTGGGAGTTGTGGTACCTACATAAGTTGGGAGTTGTGGTACTTACATAAGTTGGGAGTTGTGGTACCTACATAAGTTGGGAGTTGGTGTACTTACATAAGTTGGGAGTTGGGGTACTTACATAAGTTGGGAGTTGGGGTATTTACATAAGTTGGGAGTTGTGGTATCTACATAAGTTGGGAGTTGTGGTATCTACATAAGTTGGGAGTTGTGGTACCTACATAAGTTGGGAGTTGTGGTACCTCCATAAGTTGGGAGTTGTGGTCTCTACATAAGTTGGGAGGTGTGGTATCTACATAAGTTGGGAGTTGTGGTCTCTACATAAGTTGGGAGTTGTGGTCTCTACATAAGTTGGGAGTTGTTGTATCGCAATAAGTTGGGAGTTGGGGAACTTACATAAGTTGGGAGTTGTATTATCTCAATAAGTTGGGAGTTGTGGTACCTACATAAGTTGGGAGTTGTGGTACCTGCATAAGTTGGGAGTTGTGGTACCTACATACTGTAAGTTGGGAGTTGTGGTACCTACATACTGTAAGTTGGGAGTTGGGGTACCTACATACTGTAAGTTGGGAGTTGTGGTACCTACATAAGTTGGGAGTTGTGGTACCTACATACTGTAAGTTGGGAGTTGTGGTACCTACATACTGTAAGTTGGGAGTTGGGGTACTTACATAAGTTGAGAGTTGGGGTACTTACATAAGTTGGGAGTTGGGGTACTTACATAAGTTGGGAGTTGTGGTACCTACATAAGTTGGGAGTTGGGGTACTTACATAAGTTGTGAGTTGTGGTACCTACATACTGTAAGTTGTGAGTTGTGGTACCTAGATACTGTAAGTTGGGAGTTGTGGTACCTACATAAGTTGGGAGTTGTGGTACCTACATACTGTAAGTTGGGAGTTGGGGTACTTACATAAGTTGGGAGTTGTGGTACTTACATAAGTTGGGAGTTGTGGTACTTACATAAATTGGGAGTTGTGGTACCTACATAAGTTGGGAGTTGTGGTACGTACAAAAGTTGGGATTTGTGGTTCCTACATGGGTTGTGAGGTGTGGTAGGCTACTTACGTGGGTTGTAGACCAGTAGTTTAGCCCTCATGCCGGCCAGCTGGTGCTCTCCTACTGTACACTCCACCATCCAGGTCCCCACCGTGGCCGGCCTCATCTCCACTGTTCCAAACACACCTGGAGAGGGGGGCAGAGACAAAGGTGGGACAGGTGACATTCTTGATTGACTATTATTTTATTGTGTGTGTGTGTGTGTGTGTGTGTGTGTGTGTGTGTGTGTGTGTGTGTGTGTGTGTGCGTGTGCGTGTGCGTGTGTGTGTGTGTGGTAACTGTGGTTGTGTGGTTGTGTGTGTGTGTGGTAACTGTGGTTGTGTGGTTGTGTGTGTGTGTGGTAACTGTGGTTGTGTGTGCGTTTCTTAGTGTGTGTGTTTACCAGGATAGAGGTTGTACACCCCCATGCGATGCTCCTGCTCCTTGTGAATGCTGAAGGGAAGACCGTGGAAGTGGGCGCTGTGATACTCCCCGTCGCCCCCGACGTTCAGCAGGTGCCACCTGACTTGCTGGTGCTGGGCTACAGTCAGACCAGGAAGTGTTTCTGCCACGTAGCCGTTTATGGCTAAGGTAACATGGAAAGATTTTCCAGATAAATTCATCTCAAACACAAACAATCGATCAGATATGAGTATGAACCTAAACAAACAGAGAACTTCACTAGAAATCAATTTTTATTAATTTATTATGAAACTATTATTGACATTAGGATGGAGTCTGAATAACTCTACTGTACCTGCGAACTTGTTGCTGAGCTGAAACCAGGGGTCATCTTTCTGGGCCTGGCAGGGTGGGGTGCAGTACCGACGGATGTTCTCGTCCAGGTACCAGCTCTTGGTCTCGTCGAAGGTGTGGAAGAGGAGGGCGTACTCCTGTAGGTTAGGCTGGAGGTTCAGTTGGGGGTGGAGGGTGCCTGGTTTACAGATTACTAAGGGGCCAATCAGACCAGAGTGGAGGTCCTTCTCCTGTTGCAGGGGTGAGAACAGAACACAAAGCCACACAGTCAAATACGCCAGAACAATACGTGCATGCGGGGAAAAGCATGTCAAAACACTGGTAAGCTATCTAAGGAAAATAAAAGACACTTATGAGTCCTAACTATGAGCTGGCTTTGTAATATACAGTAAGTGTTGACAGTGCCACCTGCCTTATTCTGTGTAGAGTAGTAGGCCCCGGCCTTACAGTCAAACTCTGCAGCGGTGGGCCCCTGCTTCCTGGTGATCCTCCAGGTGTAGACCCTGACCTCTCCAGGCTGGACCACCTCCCCAGGGACCCCCGGCACCCCAGCCCCGGAGGACTGACCATCACCCTGGCTCTTATCATACACCCCATGAAGGTGCAGGGAGTACGGCCTGGACGCCATGTTCTTGAAGGTCACCTGTCAAGATCAAGATCAGGATCAAGATTAAAAACAGGATCCAGATTAAGATCAGGTGAATGTTTACCAGCAGAACACACAGAATCTGATACAATGCCATGAAAATAATATTGCAGTGAATTCAGGGGGTAACACAACCGGGATTAAAGCCAGGGTTCCTGCAACTGTCCAGAACCTTAGCCACTACACCAAGAACTCCAAAACACCTTGACGAGGTTAGTAGTAGTTAAAATATGAATTGATTTGAAACATCTGTGAATTTATAAGATGATCATTGATCTCCACTCACGGTAAGGAGGTCATTGACCTCAGCTTTAATGATAGGGCCCATGAGTCCCAGATGTTCCTGCAGCTCTCCTCTGGTGACGGGGATCTGGAAGTCTCTATCACTGTAGGCCCTGAACACCACCTTCTTATATTCCGCCAGGAACTTCCTCATTCCCCTACGCCTCTCTCTGGGGAGTGAACATTTGAAAGTTGATTAGCTGATCAATACCCTGATAAAAGACAGCTTGCCGTTAATCAATACCCTGATAAAAGACAGCTTGCCGTTGATCAATACCCTGGTAAAAGACAGCTTGCCATTAATCAATACCCTGATAAAATACAGCTTGCCATTAATCAATACCCTGATAAAAGACAGCATGCCGTTAATCAATACCCTGATAAAAGACAGCTTTCCGTTAATCAATACCCTGATAAAAGACAGCTTGCCATTGATCAATACCCTGATAAAAGACAGCTTGCCGTTAATCAATACCCTGATAAAAGACAGCTTGCCGTTGATCAATACCCTGATAAAAGACAGCTTGCCGTTGATCAATATCCTCATAAAAGACAGCTTGCCGTTGATCAATACCCTGATAAAAGACAGCTTGCCGTTAATCAATACCCTGATAAAATACAGCTCGCCGTTAATTAATACCCTGATAAAAGACAGCTTGCCATTGATCAATATCCTAATAAAAGACAGCTTGCCGTTGATCAATACCCTGATAAAAGACAGCTTGCCGTTAATCAATACCCTGATAAAATACAGCTTGCCGTTAATCAATACCCTGATAAAAGACAGCTTGCCGTTAATCAATACCCTGATAAAAGACAGCTTGCCGTTGAAACGTTGGTAAGTAAATGATTGCATTGGAGCTACGAGAGAGCAGCTTTTCCTTTACTTTTAAACTGAGCTGATCAATCAGAAACCGGATTTATTTAGAAATCTATAAAAAATGAATAGTCAAAGAGATGGGGCCAGACACAGATTAAGCCTAGTTCTGGACTAAAAAGCATATTCAATTGAGATTCTCCATTGAAGTGCTACCCAAAGACTAAGCATACGTGTCCAAGAAACCAGATACTTACAAAAGCCAAACACTACCTTGTTTTTATGAGCTGATGTGGTTTCCTGATCCCATAGTCCCATGTGATCTCCTGTGCAGCGATGTAGTAGCTGCGGTATTGTCCATCTGTGGTCCTCAGGTCCAGGTTGTCCTCTGTCCCTATGTAGGCTGTCCCAGTGTCTTCCTCACTATAGTCATCATACTCCAGAGACACTGCGTTCCTGGGAGCCGTCTTGTTGTCATTGGAGACATTGGAGAAGTTTAGATCCAACAAATCCAGTAGAGGTGTGTCCAGCTCTGTGTGAGTGTTGTTGCTTAGGGGATGCACATCCCCAGCTTTCTGCTCCTCTACCTTCAGCTGATCCAACACCTCCACCTTCTGGTCCTCCCTCTGCTGCTGCACCTTCAGCTGATCCAACACCTCCACCTTCTGCTCCTCCCTCTGCTGCTGCACCTTCAGCTGATCCGGGAGAGCTTCCAAAGTTTTGTTCAGGGGGTCTAGATCCATCCATCCGTCTAACTCCAAGAGTAGAGGGTCCTTATCTGCATGATTGGTGGTTAGGGGATGTGAATCTCGATCCAGCTCCCCGTTTTGCCTCTCCCTCTGCTCCTGCACCTTTAAGAACCCCTCACCCTGCGCCTCCTGCTCCTCCTGCTGATCCAACACCTCCACCTTCTGCTCCTCTCTCTGCTCCTGCTCTAGTGCCTCCCCATACACCTGACCCTTCCACTCCTTCAGCACCTCCTCCTCACAATTCTCCACCAGCTTGTTGCGCTCTCCATTCTCTCCACCCTCCAACCCGGCCTGGCGTCTCTGTCTCCCGTTCCCCCCCTGCTCCCCACCCAGGTCCCCTCCCTCCTGGTTCTCTGAAGCCTTCCACTCCCCGTCCTTCTCCAGTTGCTCCAGAACATCTGTGGGGATCCCTCCCTGGGAAAGCAGGTTGGCCTCCTCATCAGCAGATGACACCGTCACATACCTGACCTCACAGATTGACCTCTGGTCCCCTGCCTTAAATGTGACATTGTTATCAGACCCGTGGTCCCCTGATTCTCCGATGGCGACTTCGTTATCTGTGTCATTTCCTGTTTGCAGTGTTGTTGTGTTCTGGTTTAAGCCAGGTTGCTTCCTGCAGACTCTGACAGCTACGGTCCTGTTTTGTGGCTGGGGGTGGAGGGATCTGGGTTTGAAGAAGTGGTCTACGTAGTCAGGCAGGACATCCTCCAGGCCATACTCTACATCTTCGTTGTCCACCAGCAGTTCAATGTTACAAGACAGGACGGAGTAGCGGGCGCTCATGCCACGGCTTTTCAGGCGGCTGTCGAACGCACTGATCTCCCACTCACCTTAGGATGAAAAAAACATCAGCTCACAACGCTCCAGAAAACACCTCTCAGGGTCAGGTTTTAGTAGGACGCACCGTAGTGAAAACCTGTGTTCTTAATGGACCTGTAGCACCTCCCTGTTTAAAATATGTTCTTCCATTTGATGCCTACTGAATACAACTGCCGTAGGATAATTTGACCTTTGACCTTACCGATTAGCTGAGACTCCATGGTAACGGTCTCCCCGGACATTGGGAAGAGTGTGAGGACAGACTCGTACACGTTGTCCTTCATGAAGGGGTTTCCTGTGAAGTAGACGGACAAGAAGTCGCTCTGCGTCCCCACGTTGGACAGGTGCCAGAAGGTCACGTCATCCTTACACACCTGGACCCTTTGCTCGTTAAACATGATCCCGTTCACGTCTGTAAACAAAAATGAGATCAAGATAAAAAAACATAGCACACAAAAAGGGTGACAGAGCAGACATGTGTCACCACTTTCATCAAGAACACTTTCAATGATGACTAATTATGTATACATTTCAATCAGGACTGACTAATCAGAATACTATTATGTTACTGTATATGTACTAATCCGAATACTATTATGTTACTGTATATGTACTAATCAGAATACTATTATGTTGCTGTATATGTATGAGTTTTCTTTCTTGATCCCAGTACTGAATATAATGTGTGTGAATGTGGTCAAGAGTTAGAACAATGACTGTCTTTTCCTTGGTAGAAATGAAAGAACGATATCTTCAGACTGGCTAGAATGCTTATCTACACAAGAAGACATTGACTCATAAATTATATGATCTTAATAGGGAGAGACGATGTGAGAACCATACAGCCTTTGTACTGGAACGGAGATGGCACGGGTTGGTGCTGAAACTGAGATGGCACGGGTTGGTGCTGAAACTAATGACGTCATTTTCAGTTTATAACCTGTGGTAAACTGTATCGTGTTCAGTACTCTTGTGAATAAAGGCTGCTATTTGACTTTAAGACCGGGCTCTGTCGATCTCCATAAAATAAGGGTTATACAAATTCTTATGAATTGACAGTGTTTCATTTTAATTGGGAATTAAAACAGAGGAATTAAATTCCTGCAACAAAAACCTTACTTACTGTAGATGACATTGGAGTTGTAGAAGTCAGGGTCTGTAGGGTTGACCATGGAGGGGTCTTTGCTGTACTTCTGAATGTTGTCATTGATGTACCAACTCTTGTTCTCATCAAACACAGCGAACATCAACTGCTTCACTTTATCTGGGCCCACCTGTAAGTTGGACATCTTAGGTTATGATAACCACAAGAACTCACACTGCTACAAACAACAACATCTAAGTTATCAGTGTATGACTTGATCAAGCTGCAGGAGAAGTAATGCACTGATATGTCATATTGGGCCAGTTTCAGGGACACATCTCTATTCTTCAATGAAAGTTATTCTTATTCCAAGACTAGACTTAATCTGTGTCTGAAAATACAACCCAATGTGTCATTATGGACATAGTACGTGTCGATTCTCACCAGCCGCCCCCTGGTGTCCATGGAGTCCTTCTTGCAGATGAGGAGGGGTCCTATGAGGCCAGTGGCCAGATCTCTCTCAGGGTTGATGGTACTCTGGTACAGACGGGTCAGACACTGGGGGTCTCCCTCCAGGGGCCCATCTTCTGCTGTTAGTTTCCACACATACCCATATGTCCCGTTGGGGGGTACCGCCAGGGAGCGTAGGTCCTTTTCACCCTCTACACACACACACACACATAGACACCGGGGGGAACACTGATGACTAATGACTTAGGAATGACTAAGAGACTAAGAGATTTTATTAGTCTAACAGAATGACTATTAGACTATGACTATAAAACGTTTTATGAGTTTCACCAGACCTCAACATATTAACACACGGGATATGATGACTATTCCATAAAGGATTTAGTTATGATTCCAAACCTAAATGCATAGTCAGTAATGTTATCTTGCTTCATCTTATCATAATGCCAGTTCTTACCGTTCTCTGTTTTCCTCAGTGGAGAAATCCTGGTGAGGCCGTTTGGATACATGTTGAAAGGACGACTTGCCAGGTTCTTGAACACTATCTGAAGAAACAATTAGAATGATCTTTACTTTCTTTACTATCTATTCAGATACATCTTTTTTGCTTGTTTGTTTTGTTGATTGTGGTACACACCTGGAAGTGTTCGTCCACCTGTCCTCTGAGCAGTGGTCCCAGCAGTCTTTTAACAGGTGATTTCCTCTTGGTGAAGGTCTGGTCAGTGTATTCTACATACACCACCTTCTTATATTCATGACCCAGCTGATGAGGCCCCCTGGGAAAGTATTCCGATAACAGTTGACTGGAACACAGAGACAGTAGAGGGAGGGTAGTATCAGTATTTTTAGGATCATGAACTCTCTCCCTTTCCTGTCCTAGTCTTTTTCTGGCTGTACACACTCTCTCTGACCCTCTCCCTTTCTCGGTTCTCCCTCCCATCTGAACTCTTATTTTCCATTTCACTCCCAGTCTTCCTTTCTCTCACCCCCCCTCCCACTCTGTCACCCCTTTACCCTCTTTCCTACCTGTCACCCTTGCTGAGGTGGGGTCCCCTACCTTTCACCCTGGCTGAGGTGGGTCTCCTACCTGTCACCCTGGCTGAGGTGGGTCTCCTACCTGTCACCCTCACTGAGGTGGGATTTCGTACCACTGAGGTGGGGTCCCCTACCTGTCACCCTGGCTGAGGTGGGTCTCCTACCTGTCACCCTGGCTGAGGTGGGATCTCCTACCTGTCACCCTGGCTGAGGTGGGGTTTCGTACCTGTCTCGCTCACTGAGGTGGGGTTTTGTACCTGTCTCGCTCACTGAGGTGGGGTTTCGTACCTGTCTCGCTCACTGAGGTGGGGTTTTATACCTGTCTCGCTTACTGAGGTGGGGTTTTGTACCTGTCTCGCTTACCGAGGTGGGGTTTTGTACCTGTCTCGCTTACTGAGGTGGGGTTTTGTACCTGTCTCGCTTACTGAGGTGGGGTTTTGTACCTGTCTCGCTTATTGAGGTGGGGTTTTGTACCTGTCTCGCTTACTGAGGTGGGGTTTTGTACCTGTCTCGCTTACTGAGGTGGGGTTTTGTACCTGTCTCGCTTACTGAGGTGGGGTTTTGTACCTGTCTCGCTCACTGAGGTGGGGTTTTGTACCTGTCTCGCTCACTGAGGTGGGGTTTTGTACCTGTCTCGCTTACTGAGGTGGGGTTTTGTACCTGTCTCGCTTACTGAGGTGGGGTTTTGTACCTGTCTCGCTTACTGAGGTGGGGTTTTGTACCTGTCTGCTCACTGAGGTGGGGTTTTGTACCTGTCTCAGCTCACTGAGGTGGGGTTTTGTACCTGTCTCGCTCTCACTGAGGTGGGGTTTTGTGATAATGTTTTTTTGCATTGTTTGTAACTCATTTTGTACATAATGTTGCTGCTTCCGTCTCTTATGACCGAAAAGAGCTGCTGGACATTAGAACAGCAATTACTCACCTTGAACTGGACAAATATTTTTTTCTTTAATGAGGCCGACGTGAAGCATACAGTGCCTTGCGAAAGTATTCGGCCCCTTTGAACTTTGCGACCTTTTGCCACATTTCAGGCTTCAAACATAAAGATATAAAACTGTATTTTTTTGTGAGTCAACAACAAGTGGGACACAATCATGAAGTGGAACAACATTTATTGGATATTTCAAACTTTTTTAACAAATCAAAAACTGAAAAATTGGGCGTGCAAAATTATTCAGCCCCCTTAAGTTAATACTTTGTAGCGCCACCATTTGCTGCGATTACAGCTGTAAGTCGCTTGGGGTATGTCTCTATCAGTTTTGCACATCGAGAGACTGAATTTTTTCCCATTCCTCCTTGCAAAACAGCTCGAGCTCAGTGAGGTTGGATGGAGAGCATTTGTGAACAGCAGTTTTCAGTTCTTTCCACAGATTCTCGATTGGATTCAGGTCTGGACTTTGACTTGGCCATTCTAACACCTGGATATGTTTATTTTTGAACCATTCCATTGTAGATTTTGCTTTATGTTTTGGATCATTGTCTTGTTGGAAGACAAATCTCCATCCCAGTTTCAGGTCTTTTGCAGACTCCATCAGGTTTTCTTCCAGAATGGTGCTGTATTTGGCTCCATCCATCTTCCCATCAATTTTAACCATCTTCCCTGTCCCTGCTGAAGAAAAGCATGGATCAAACCATGATGCTGCTCCACCATGTTTGACAGTGGGGATGGTGTGTTCAGAAGTGATGAGCTGTGTTGCTCTTACACCAAACATAACGTTTTGCATTGTTGCCAAAGAGTTACATTTTGGTTTCATCTGACCAGAGCACCTTCTTCCACATGTTTGGTGTGTCTCCCAGGTTGCTTGTGGCAAACTTTAAACGAGCGCTTGATGCTTTTTATGGATATCTTTAAGAAATGGCTTTCTTTTGCCACTCTTCCATAAAGGCCAGATTTGTGCAATATACGACTGATTGTTGTCCTTGGATAGAGTCTCCCACCTCAGCTGTCCTGCAGTTCATCCAGACCTGATCATGGGCCTCTTGGCTGCATCTCTGATCAGTCTTCTCCTTGTTTGAAGCTGAAAGTTTAGAGGGACGGCCAGGTCTTGGTAGATTTTCAGTGGTCTGATACTCCTTCCATTTCAATATTATCGCTTGCACAGTGCTCCTTGGGATGTTTAAAGCTTGGGAAATCTTTTTGTATCCAAATCCGGCTTTAAACTTCTTCACAACAGTATCTCGGACCTGCCTGGCGTGTTCCTTGTTCTTCATGATGCTCTCTGCGCTTTTAACGGACATCTGAGACTATCACAGTGCAGGTGCATTTATACGGAGACTTGATTACACACAGGTGGATTGTATTTATCATCATTAGTCATTTAGGTCAACATTGGATCATTCAGTGATCCTCACTGAACTTCTGGAGAGAGTTTGCTGCACTGAAAGTAAAGGGGCTGAATAATTTTGCACGCCCAATTTTTCAGTTTTGGATTTGTTAAAAAAGTTTGAAATATCCAATAAATGTCATTCCACTTCATGATTGTGTCCCACTTGTTGTTGATTCTTCACAAAAAAATACAGTTTTATATCTTTATGTTTGAAGCCTGAAATGTGGCAAAAGGTCGCAAAGTTCAAGGGGGCCGAATACTTTCGCAAGGCACTGTATACTGCTTTGTAGAGACAAGGCCCAAATCCCCATAATTTGCGTGAAGAAAAGACAGAGAAAAAGGGGGTGGAGGGCGGGGTGCCTTGTAAGAGTTTGCCGAAGACTAGGTAAACCACCACTACCCTCCGTATTATTGGCCAACATGCATTCATTGGAAAACAAACTGGGCAATTAAGACTATCCTACCAATGGGACATTAAAAAACTGTATATATCTTATGTTTCACCAAGATGTGGCTCAACAATGATACGGATAGTATAGAGCTGGCTGGCTTTTCCATGCATTGGCAGGACAGAGCAGCTACGTCTAGTAAGACGAGGGGCGGGGGCATGTGTCTATTTGTCAATAACTGCTGGTTATAACTACCGCCCCAACAGATCCACAGATGGCGCGATCTCAATCGCATTCCACACTGCTTTTTACCACCTGGATAAAAGGAACACCTATGTGAGAATGCTGTTCATTCACTACAGCTCAGCATTCAACACCACATTATCCACAAAGCTCATCACTAAGCTAAGGACCCTGAGCAACTGGATCCCGGACTTGGGTAGGCAACAACAAATCTGCCATACTGATCATCAACACTGGGGCCCCTCAGGGGTGCGTGCTCATCCCCGCCTGTAGTCCCTGTTCACACACAACTGCGTGGCCGAGCACACCTCCAACATCACCATTAAGTTTACTGACGACACAACAGTGGTAGGCCTGATCACCGATATCGATGAGACAGCCTGTAGGGAGGAGGTCAGAGACCTGGCAGTGTGGTGCCAGGACAACAACCTCTCCCTCAATTTGAGAGCAAGACAAAGGAGTTGATCGTGGACTATAGGAAAAGGAGGGCTGAACAGGGCCCCATTAACATTGACAAGGGCTGAAGTGGAGCGGGTCGAGAGTTTCAAGTTCCTTGGTGTCCACATCACCAACGAAGTACCATGGTCCAAACACACTAAGACAATTGTGATGAGGGCATGACAACACCTTTTCCCCCTCAGGAGACCGAAAAGATTTGGCATGGCTCCCCAGATCCTGAAAAGGTTCTAAAGCTGTACCATCGAGAGCATCCTGACCGGTTGCATCACCGCCTGGTACAACTGCTCGGTATCTGACTGTAAGGCGCTACAGAGGGTAGTGCGTACGGCCCAGTACATCACTGGAGCCAAGCTTCCTGACATCCAGGACCCATATTACTAGGCAGTGTCAGAGACATACCCAAACTATTGTCAAAGACTCCAGTCGCCCAAGTCATAGATTGTTCTTTCTGCTACCGCAGAGCAAGCAGTACCGGAGCGCAAGTCTAGGACCAAAAGACTCCTTAACAGCTTCTACCCCCAATTTTATAACATTTTTTTTACTTAAGTTTTTCTTAACTCTATTTCTTGAACTGCATTGTTGGTTAAGGGCTTGTAAGTAAGCATTTCACGGTAAGTTCTACACCTGTATTTGGCGCATGTAACAAATACAATTTTATTTGTACCTGTCTCCCTCACCGAGGTGGGGTTTTGTACCTAGCTCCTTAACTGAGGTGGGGTTTTGTACCTGTCTCCCTCACTGAGGGGGAGTTTTGTACCTGTCTCCCTCACTGAGGTGGCGTTTTGTACCTGTTTCCTTAACTGAGGTGGGATTTCGTACCTGTCTCCTTAACTAAGGTGTGGTTTTGTACCTGTCTCCTTAACTGAGGTGTGGTTTCGTACCTTGCTCCTTAACTAAGGTGGGGTTTTGTACCTGTCTCCTTAACTGAGGTGGGGTTTTGTACCTAGCTCCTTAACTGAGGTGGGGTTTTGTACCTGTCTCCCTCACTGAGGTGGAGTTTTGTACCTGTCTCCCTCACTGAGGTGGCGTTTTGTACCTGTTTCCTTAACTGAGGTGGGATTTCGTACCTGTCTCCTTAACTAAGGTGTGTATTTTTGTACCTGTCTCCTTAACTGAGGTGGGGTTTCATACCTGTCTCTTTAACTGAGGTGGGGTTTTGTACCTGTTTCCTTAACTGAGGTGGGATTTCATACCTGTCTCCTTAACTAAGGTGGGGTTTTGTACCTGTCTCCTTAATTGAGATGGGGTTTCATACCTGTCTCCTTCACTGAGGTGGGATTTCGTACCTTTGCTTCTTAACTAAGGTGGGGTTTTGTACCCGTTTCCTTAACTGAGGTGGGGTTTCGTACCTTTCTCCTTAACTGAGTTGGGGTTTTGTACCTGTCTCCTTAAAGGGGGGTTTCGTACCTGTCTCCCTGGCTGAGGTGGGGTGCGTAATCCCAACTGATCTCCTCAGCAGCAATGTAATGGACCCAGACTTTGTTCTTCCTCCCTCGAGAGCGCCCCACAGCCCGACTTTTCACAGGCTTAAACACAAATAACTCAAACATGTCATCTCCATATTCATAGTCCTCCTCATTCTCAGACTGCTGGACCCGACGCACGTCAGGACCGGGCACCGTCACAGGCTCTGGGCAGTCCTCCACCTCAAAGACTGCACTCATGCCCACTGGAACAAAGATATACAAATACATCTTATAGCACCTCATAAGACACCTTATGAACACCTTAAAGCACATTCTTAACAACATCATTATTAATGCAACTCGGGCTCAAATGTACAAGTCTCACTCTGGTACCTCACACAGGAGTGTCAAATCAAATTGGGAACTTTCAAATTTATCAAAACTTTATTTCACAACTTTGCGAGAACATACTCTTACCGTGGCTGTTTGCTTGGATCTGACAGCTGATGAGGAACTTCCCCTGAGTGCTGGGCTTCAGCTCCGCTGTGGTGAAGGTCATTGGAGTCATCTCCACAGTAACCTTACGGTGGGCCATGACCTGGAATGACAAGGGTAGAGTTAGGCTCAGACTGAAATGCTGCTGAACTGGTTACACATTCTTACAAATGACTTATAACAACTTCATTGTCAAAACATTCTGAAAAGGAAAATCTTGGTTGACCATTAGTAATGATTTGTTGACAGCTTTAAGTAAACACTGATTTAAACTTGAATTATCTGCTGTACCTGCAGAGTGTGATCCTGGAACTGTATAGAGTGGATCTCTGGAGACGTTTCCATTCCAATGAGATGCCAGAACACATGATCTCGTCCCTGGCACATTGTCAGACCTACACACATACCAAACATAGTTGACAACAGGACTGAGCTGTTGACTCTATACAGTAACATGCTAAACTAGCTCCAGACCTGGTAAAGTTGAGTTGACGTATCCATTGATAGTGTGGTACTGTTTTCTTGCACTGGCCTTCTTAAATCTTTCCCGGAAACTCCCCACCTCTCCGTACCAGCTCTTACTCTCATCAAAAACAGCAAAGAGCAGAATAAACTCTCTGCTTTTCCGAACTCCATTATCTGTAAATGCAGCTGTGAGAACCCAAGGGAAGCAGAGAATACAGATAACACATTAGTTGATTGATCTGAATATCACAGGGTACATTTGGTGAAATGATGCATTCGGTGAAATTACTAATTTGTTCAAATGACTTATTTGGTCAGATTACTCATTTGTTTAATAGTCAGGCCATTGGTATTAAGCTTCATAATGTGCAGTAAACTATTGACAATCCCTACTTAGTACGCCGTTTATATGATTCAGACCTCCTTCTGTTCACATAGCCTTCCCATTAGGTAGGATATGATCACTGTATGACTGAGAGCAGTGCACATAATAACTCCCAGTCAGCTATGAGTCCAGCAGCCACATTCATTTCCTCTTTTACCAGGCAGATATGTGTCACAGTGGGTCTGACTGTACTGTAAGGGGAGTGTGATACGTAGAGAGAAAGTTGTGGAAGGTATGTGGGATCAACATAGCAGGAATAAAGTTGTGATGTATCTGGACGTAAGGTATGTGGGAGTAACATTGCAGGAATAAAGTTGTGGTGTATCTGACCGTAAGGTATGTGGGAGTAACATAGCAGGAATAAAGTTGTGGTGTATCTGACCGTAAGGTATGTGGGAGTAACATAGCAGGAATAAAGTTGTGGTGTATCTGACCGTATGGTATGTGGGAGTAACATTGCAGGAATAAAGTTGTGGTGTATCTGACCGTAAGGTATGTGGGAGTAACATAGCAGGAATAAAGTTGTGGTGTATCTGACCGTAAGGTATGTGGGAGTAACATAGCAGGAATAAAGTTGTGGTGTATCTGACCGTAAGGTATGTGGGAGTAACATAGCAGGAATAAAGTTGTGATGTATCTGGACGTATGGTATGTGGGAGTAACATAGCAGGAATAAAGTTGTGATGTATCTGGACGTATGGTATGTGGGAGTAACATTGCAGGAATAAAGTTGTGTCTCTAACTTGATTTGCAGATGAGCAGAGCCCCGATGAGCCCAGAGTTGAAGTCCTGTACAGTGTCCACCTGGGAGGAGTAGGAGTAGGTGAGGCATTCTGGGTCTCCCGCGGTCGGACCGTCATTAGGGTTGATGTCCCAGACATACTTGTAGTATCCTCCTGGAGCGACAGCATCATCCTCCTTCTCCTGGCTAGACGTGGCGTCATCGTATCCGGCCCCTAGAGAGAAAGAGAAATACTGCTAGGAATATACGTGTGTACACACAGAGACTGACATAGCAGATACATGCTTGCGGGAACACACTCATTTGATACATTTGGCGCCGGAGAGGATGGCTGCTGTTTTATTGGCTCTGAACCAACTGTGCTGTTTTGTTTGTTTTTCCACATTGTTTGTAACTTATTTTGTACATAATGTTGCTGTTTCTGTCTCTTATGACCGAAAAGAGCTTCTGGTCATCAGAACAGCGATTACTCACCTCAAATTGAACAAATAATTTTTCAAGGAGTGGGACTCCAACCCAGAAGCTTATAAGAAATCCTGCTATTCCCTCCGACGAACCATCAAACAGGCAAAGCATCAATACAGGAATAAGATTGAATTGTACGACACTGGCTCCAACGCTCGTCAGATGTGGCAGGGCTTGCAAACTATTACAGACTACAAAGGGAAGCACAGCCGAGAGCTGCCCAGTGACACAAGCCTACGAGACAAGCTCAATAACTTCTATGCTTGCTTCCAGGCAAGTAACCCTAAAACATGCATGAGAGCATCAGCTGTCCCGGGCAACTGTGTAATCACGCTCTCCTCAGCCGACCTTTAAACAGATCAACATTCACAAGGCCGCAGGGCCAGATGGATTACCAGGACGTGTACTCCAAGCATGCGCTGACCAACTGGAGTGTCTTCACTGACATTTTCAACCTGTTCCTGACCGAGTCTGTAATACCAACATGTTTTAAGCAGACCACCATTGTCCCTGTGCCCAAGATCACTAAGGTAACCTGCCTAAATGACTACCGACCGGTGGCACTCACATCTGTAGCCATGAAGTGCTTTGAAAGGCTGGTCATGGCTCACATCAACACCATTATCCCAGAACCCTAGACCCACTCCAATTTGCATACCGCCCCAACAGATCTACAGATGATGCAATCTCTATTGCACTCCACACTGCCCTTTCCCACCGGGACAAAAGGAGCACCTATGTGAGAATTCTATTCATTGACTACAGCTAAGCATTCATCACCATAGTGTCCTCAAAGCTCATCAATAAGCTAAGGACCCTGGGACTAAACACCTCCCTCTGCAACTGGATCCTGGACTTCCTGACGTGCCGCCCCCAGGTGGTGAGGGTAGGTAAGAACACATCCTCCACACTGATCCTCAACACAGGAGACCCTCAGGGGTGCGTGCTCATCCCCTCCTGTACTCCCTGTTCACTCATGACTGCACGGCCAGGCACGACTCCAACACTATAATTAAGTTTGCCAATGACACAACAGTGGTAGGCCTGATCACTGACAACGACGAGACAGCCTATAGGGAGGAGGTCAAAGACTTGGCCGTGTGGTACAAGGACAACAACCTCTCCCTCAAAGTGATCAAGACAAGGAGGTGATTGTGGACTACAGGAAAAGGAGGACCGAGCACGCCCCCATTCTCATCAACGGGCTGTAGTGGAGCAGGTTGATTGCTTCAAGTTCCTAGACGTCCACATCACCAACAAACTAACATGGTCCAAACACACCAAGACAAGCGTCAAGAGGGCACGACAAAACCTATTCCCCTTCAGGTGACTGAAAAAATTTGGCATGGGTCCTCAGATCCTTAAAAGGTTCTACAGCTGCACCATCGAGAGCATCCTGACTGGTTCCATCACTTCCTGGTATGGCAACTGCTCGGCCTCCGACCGCAAGGCACTACAGAGGGTAGAGCGTACGGCCTAGTACATCACTGGGGCCAAGCCTCCTGCCATCCAGGACCTCTATACCAGACAGTGTCAGAGGAAGGCCCTAAAAATGGTTAAATACTCCAGCCACCCTAGTCATAGACTGTTCTCTCTGCTACCTCACGGCAGGCGGTGCCGGAGAACCAAGTCTTGGTCCAAGAGGCTTTTAAACAGCTTCTACCCCCAAGCCATAAGACTCCTGAACATCTAATCAAATGGCTATCCAGACTATTTGCATTGCCTCCCCCCCTTCTACGCTGCTGCTACTCTTTGTTATTATCTATGCATAGTCACTTTAATAACTCTACCTACATGTACATATTACCTCAATTACCTCGACACCGGTGCCCCCGCACATTGATTCTGTCACAGTACCCCCTGTATAGAGCCCCGCTATTGTTATTTACTGCTGCTCTTTAATTATTTGTTACTTTTCTTTCTTACTTAAAAAAATAAATAATATCTTAAAACTGCGTTGTTGGTTAAGGGCTTGTAAGTAAGCCTGTTGTAGTCGGAACGTGTGGCAAATAAAATTTGATTTGATTCGATACACACACACACACACACACACACACACACACACACACACACACACACACACACACACACACACACACACACACACACACACACACACACACTTAATTCAAGTGTACAACAGTGGGGAAGCTCTTTATTGGGTTCAGTATACTTTATAACACTAGTTCTAGGATGGGACAGTGGCTTACAATTTACGGTAAATTAGTAGATAAACACACAGATTTAGTATTTACGGTAAGTTAGTAGATAGACACACATATTTAGTATTTACAGTAAGTTAGTAGGTAGACAAACAGATTTAGTGTTTACGGTAAGTTAGTAGATAGACACGCAGATTTAGTATTTACTGTAAGTTAGTAGGTAGACATAAAGACATAAAGACATTACCCTCAGACTGTTTCCAGTAGTAAGTTAGAAAGGGAAACAAGAAGACATAGAGACAATGTTTCCAGTAGTAAGCTAGTAGGTAGGCATAAAGACATTACCCTCAGACTGTTTCCAGTAGTAAGTTAGTAGGTAAACATAAATACATAAAGACATTACCCTCAGACTGTTTCCAGTAGTAAGCTAGTAGGTAGGCATAAAGACATTACCCTCAGACTGTTTCCAATAGTAAGTTAGAAAGGGAAGCATGAAGACATAGAGACAATGTTTCCAGTAGTAAGCTAGTAGGTAGGCATAAAGACATTACCCTCAGACTGTTTCCAGTAGTAAGTTAGTAGGTAAACATAAATACATAAAGACATTACCCTCAGACTGTTTCCAGTAGTAAGCTAGTAGGTAGGCATAAAGACATTACCCTCAGACTGTTTCCAGTAGTAAGTTAGTAGATATACATAAAGACATTACCCTCAGACTGTTTCCAGTAGTAAGCTAGTAGGTAGGCATAAAGACATTACCCTCAGACTGTTTCCAGTAGTAAGCTAGTAGGTAGGCATAAAGACATTACCCTCAGACTGTTTCCAGTAGTAAGTTAGTAGGTAGGCATAAAGACATTACCCTCAGACTGTTTCCAGTAGTAAGTTAGTAGGTAAACATAAATACATAAAGACATTACCCTCAGACTGTTTCCAGTAGTAAGCTAGTAGGTAGGCATAAAGACATTACCCTCAGACTGTTTCCAGTAGTAAGCTAGTAGGTAGGCATAAAGACATTACCCTCAGACTGTTTCCAGTAGTAAGTTAGAAAGGGAAACAAAATACATAAAGACAATGTTTCCAGTAGTAAGCTAGTAGGTAGGCATAAAGACATTACCCTCAGACTGTTTCCAGTAGTAAGTTAGTAGGTAAACATAAATACATAAAGACATTACCCTCAGACTGTTTCCAGTAGTAAGCTAGTAGGTAAGCATAAAGACATTACCCTCAGACTGTTTCCAATAGTAAGCTAGTAGGTAGGCATAAATACATAAAGACATTACCCTCAGACTGTTTCCAGTAGTAAGCTAGTAGGTAGGCA
This sequence comes from Oncorhynchus masou masou, assembly GCF_036934945.1. Taxonomy (NCBI): domain Eukaryota; kingdom Metazoa; phylum Chordata; class Actinopteri; order Salmoniformes; family Salmonidae; genus Oncorhynchus; species Oncorhynchus masou. The sequence continues at coordinate 16,375,468 of NC_088220.1, read as the reverse complement.
TAAAGACATTACCCTCAGACTGTTTCCAGTAGTAAGTTAGTAGGTAAACATAAATACATAAAGACATTACCCTCAGACTGTTTCCAGTAGTAAGTTAGTAGGTAAACATAAATACATAAAGACATTACCCTCAGACTGTTTCCAGTAGTAAGCTAGTAGGTAGGCATAAAGCTAGTAGGTAGGCATAAAGACATTACCCTCAGACTGTTTCCAGTAGTAAAACATAAAGACATAAAGACATTACCCTCAGACTGTTTCCAGTAGTAAGCTAGTAGGTAGACATAAAGACATTACCCTCAGACTGTTTCCAGTAGTAAGCTAGTAGATAGACATAAAGACATTACCCTCAGACTGTTTCCAGTAGTAAGTTAGTAGGTAGGCATAAAGACATTACCCTCAGACTGTTTCCAGTAGTAAGCTAAGGTACATAAAGACATTACCCTCAGACTGTTTCCAGTAGTAAGTTAGTAGGTAGGCATAAAGACATTACCCTCAGACTGTTTCCAGTAGTAAGTTAGTAGGTAAACATAAATACATAAAGACATTACCCTCAGACTGTTTCCAATAGTAAGTTAGTAGGTAAACATAAATACATAAAGACATTACCCTCAGACTGTTTCCAATAGTAAGTTAGTAGGTAAACATAAATACATAAAGACATTACCCTCAGACTGTTTCCAGTAGCTGACCCCCACAGGGCTGATACTGTAGGGCTGGGAAGCCAGGTTCTTAAAGTACACCACCACCCTGTCACTGGCCTGGGCATGGATCACCGGACCCTGGATACCTGCAACACAAAGCACTCTGTTTCTCTCTGTGTGTGTGTGTGTGTGTGTGTGTGTGTGTGTGTGTGTGTGTGTGTGTGTGTGTGTGTGTGTGTGTGTGTGTGTGTGTGTGTGTGTGTGTGTGTGTGTGTGTGTGTGTGTGTGTGTGTGTGTGTGGTCAGCGGTGGAAAAATAACTCACTTGTCATACTTGAGTAAAAGTAAAGAAACCTTCATTGAAAATGACTCAAGTAAAAGTAAAATATTACTTGAGTAAAAGTCTAAAAGTGTTTGGTTTTAAAAGTAAATGGAATGCTCAAATATACTTAAGTATCAAAAGTAAAAGTATAAACCATTTCAAATTCCTTTTATTAAGTAAACCAGACGGCACTATTTAATTGTTGTTATTTTTATTGACGGATAGCAAGGGGCACACTCCAACACTCAGACATAATTTACAAACAAAGCATTTGTGTTTCGTGAGTCCGCCAGATCAGAGGCAGTAGGGATGACCAGGGATATTATCTTGTTAAGTGTGTGAATTGGACCATTTTCCCATCAAAATGTAATGAATACTTTTTGCTGCCAGGGAAAATGTATGGAGTAAAAAGTACATAATTCCTTTAAGAATGTAGTGAAGTAAACATAAAAGTTGGCAAAAAATATAAATAGTAAAGTACAGATACCCCTATAAACTACTTAAGTAGCACTTTAAAGTAGTTTTACTTCAGTACTTTACACCACTGTGTGTGGTAGCATATATTTTATTTTAAAGATATACCTAATTAAAGTAATTCATAATTAATACATAAAATGAGTACACATACCTGCCCATGTTGATGTAGGTTTGGGGACTGAATATGTGGAATCAGTGTATTCTCTATAAACAGCCTTTATGTATTTCTGAGGGGAATCCTTGGTCCTCCTCCTAGAAGTTCATAATCAACATGGATATTTACATTTTTAAAAATAATGTATAATGCAATGATTTAAACATGAAAACAAATCAAATGTCCTACAAGGTTATATACATCTTCAACTTTTAATTGAATAGAATAGTCTACTACAATATTGACGTTTAACCCGACAGACTTAAAAAACCTAGTCTTCAAAGCAAAAAAACAACAAACAAGGGATAGATATTAGGTAATGATTTGATAGAACGTCACCTTTGTTCCGACGAGTCAGCGCTGCCCCAGTAAAGATAGTCCCAACCAATCTCAACCGCGGCGATGTAGAACTCTCTCGTGGCATGTCTGCCTACGGCAGGTACGGCCACGGTCTCCTCCACCACGCCGAGGACCCAGAGGAGTGATATCAACAGCGTTCTCATCGCAAAGCACGGGCACCTGTCCGACTGCACGTAAATTCACTGACCGTAGAGAAATCGGATAGCCTGACCGGACGGTAGCAGGCAGCGTACTACCGTTATTTCCCGTTAGGGAGGGTATTTAAAGGGAACGTTCAAAACTAGAGATAGTCACAGGGAGAGAGAGAGAGAAAGACAGTGTGTATGAATGTGAGAGACAGGGGGAGTGAGTGTGTGTATATGTAGAGCTTGTAGTGAGTTGGAAATAGTGAAGTTAGACGTGTCTGTTTCAGTGTTGCTCACAGTAAAATATAGGAAAATGATGATGGCCACTCTGCCTCCCTGTGGTCAATATTGTCTACTGCCGAATTTGATAAACTTTTGTTAGCTATTTCTCATTGGTTGAACTCAAACACACATAACAACATGCTTCAGACAAGACCAGGGGTATGGTGTTTAGAACAAAAATGGTGCCTGTTAAACTCAAGTCAGACAAAAGATCACAAAATCATGATACCTGGTTGATTTTCTTTAAAAAGATATGCAAGCAAACAAACAGTAAAACTATAAAACATTGTAATGACAGGGTTGTTTAAGTCCAGCCCTAACACTATCAAGGAACATGTTCATATATTAAAATGACAAAATAATAACAAACGTATTAAAAACAGTAGCAAGGATGAAAAGCAAACAGTAATAGGCTTCTCAGCTTCTCTCACACAAGCCAGGGTCTCTGATTGACAAGTAATAACACATGATATTAAATGAAGCAGACTGCTGGTTACTTATGTGGATCCTTTACATATGGTGAAGGTACAGCACAGCAAGCTGATCTGAGTACAGTATTACAACATCTCACACTCAATGAGTACAGTACAACGCATCTGAACTTAGGCAGGGTCAATTGGGGATAAAGTATTTACAATGTGATAGTCAGTTGGGCTATTAAGATGGTCAGCCATTACAATGTGAGTCAGTGTGTGGATAATGTGTTGTGGACATAGGGGTTCCAGGTTGGTATGGAAAAAGAAACGATATGTTACCTACAGTTGAGTGGTGAGCATAAGTACTAGTGGTGAGAGTGAGTTCTAGAGTGCTGAGAGCGGGTTCTAGAGCACTGAGAGCGGGTTCTAGAGCACTGAGAGTGGGTTCTAGAGCACTGAGAGTGGGTTCTAGAGTGGAGACAGTGAGTTGGCGTCTATGATCTGCTGCAGGATGCTGTCTACGTCTGGCGTGTCCAGGCTGATGCCCTGCAGGTCCAGGTGGGGCAGGATGGCTGACAGCAGAGCCACCACGTTCCCTCGGATTTTGTGGAGGTTCTCCTGCACAATACTGGGAAATACAGAGAGCAGAAAGTTATAGAGAGAATGCAAATCTAAAGAACCAATGGATTATAGGGTGTGTTTCTGTCTCTGTGTGGGTAAACATACCGGGAGCTCTGGTCCCTGGTCACTGGGCTGTCAGTCTGTCTCAGCCTGCTCTGGGGGTCAGCCTTCTCCCTCCTCAGCCTGCCCAGCTCAGGCTGCTCTCTCTGGGGCTGGATGCCCTCCACAACCAGCCCTGGTATGCCAGGGGAAGCTGAGCTCTCACACTGTCGTGAGAAAAGAGGTAATGGGATACATTTCTCTATAAAAGTTTAAATTCAGAAGAATTGACAGCTAGAATACCAGTTTGAACTAATAAGAAAGCTTGGAACTAACCATTTTATAATGTTCTTCATTTATCCTAATGGGGATAGTAGGTCTTTTGATTTCACTAATCTTGAAAAACATTCGGACCTTTACTAAATTCACAGTTAACCCTACTGACCTCCTTTTGGTCCTGTTTGGTTACCATGGCCACCGTTGTCTCCGCCCCTGCCCCACCAGATGCCTTATCCTCAGAGGCAGCCTCTGTCATCACCACAGTGTCCTGCGTTGCTGGGGGTGCATTGGAACCCAGTATCCTCCTCAGCCTCTGAGCCTCCTTCTCCAGTCCAGCCAGTCTCTGGACCAGGGCTCCCCTTTCTGAACCAGCTCCCTCCAGGGTCAGAGCCCGGGGCCAGGGGCCCTCCGGACGACTCAGGGGGGACACCACCACCGTCTGGGCTGAAGTGAGTGAGGGAGGCCAGGCAAGGCTGGAGCTGGGCTGGGAAAGGCCTCCTCTGGTGGCCCCGAGTGGTGCCTTTTCCCCCTTGGTCTTCTCTGTCTGCCCAGTCAGTGTCTGTGGTTCGTTGCCGTCTTTCCCAGGTTGTTGCACATCTTGGATCTCGTCAGCGAATGGGTGTGGACCCGCCCATGGTTGTGGTCTCTTTTCCATGTCCCTGGGCGGCCATATTGACTTCCGCTTGTTTCTGCTGAGACAGAGAGAGACTGAGTGTGTGTTTGTGTGTGTATCTATCGATATGTGCATTTGTGTGTGTGTAAGAGTGTGTGTGTTCGAGTAAGCGTGAGTGTATATGTACATGTAACTGCCAAAATAAAGGAAACACTTGAGTAAATGAGGGATACAAAATATATTGAAAGCAGATACTTCCACACAGGTGTGGTTCCTGAGTTAATTAAGCAATAGCATCATGCGTAGGGTGTATAAAAATGCCCAGTTGCCCATCATTTTGGCTATAATGGCTAGAAGAGATCGCAGTGACTTTGAAAGAGGGGTCTCAAAGGAGCATAGTTTAAAGGGGGTGTGTGTGTGTGTCTCAGTCACCAGATCTCAACCCAAATTCTGGAAGATTCTGGAGCAGTGCCAGAAACAGTGTTTTCCAACACCAACAAAATACCAAATAATGGTAATTTCTCATAGAACAATGGTGTTGCATCCCTCCAATAGAGTTCCAGACACTTGTAGAATCTATGCCAAGGTGCATTGAAGCTGTTCTGGCTCGTGGAGGTCCAACGCCCTATTAAGACATATGGTGGTGTTTCCTTTATTTTGGCAGTTACCTGTATGAGCGTTTGCATGCGCGTGTGGGTGCGCATGTCTCTGACCCAGACTTGGACTGTGCCATGTTGTCCTCGTCATCCTCTAAAGTGGCCACCAGTGGAGCCACTGGCTTATTCTGCTCGCTGTTTTCAGTCTCCTCTGTGAGCAGATGGAGGGGGGCATCAGGGGGTAGAGGGCGGAGGAGGACCGGTTCAGTCAGAGGCAGGGGGGCATCAGGGGGTAGGGGGCGGAGGAGGACCGGTTCAGTCAGAGGGAGGGGGGCATCACGGGGCAGAGGGCGGAGGAGGACCGGCTCAGACAGGCCTTGGGGGAGTACATGGTGCTTCCGAGGACGGCCTCGTTTTCTGACCAGGCCTTGGTCCCTTTTTAGACACAGAATGGAAACAGCAGTGAATGGAACAACCGAGATACATGGCTCAGTACAGTATAGATAAGCATGGTAGAGTAGGCCTAAAGTATAAATATGAAGAAAATATTCAACTGAAGGAGGAAGTCAGGTTTGCTCTGACACTGTGGTTTTTACTGAGAATAACAACGTAAAACTCACAGGCTGCAAACCACAAACTGACACATGCACACAGAGAGTGCAAATACATGGCATTGCATATACACACCCACACCCACACACCCACACATGCGTAGCCACTAGCCACACACACAGCCATGCACAAACACATCAAACAAAGTGCCAGTACAGATATTAATTGGCTGTGCATCTGGCGTACATGAAGAGCAGAGTAGGGTGGAGGAGAGAGGGAGTGAGAGTAGAGTGGAGGAGAGAGTAGGGTGGAAGTGAGAGTAGGGTGGAGGTGAGAGTAGGGTGGAGGAGAGAGGGAGTGAGAGTAGAGTGGAGGAGAGAGTAGGGTGGAGGAGAGAGCAGAGTGAAGGAGAGAGTAGGGTGGAGGAGAGAGGGAGTGAGAGTAGAGTGGAGGAGAGAGTAGGGTGGAGGAGAGAGTAGGGTGGAGGAGAGAGGGAGTGAGAGTAGAGTGGAGGAGAGAGGGAGTGAGAGTAGAGTGGAGGAGAGAGTAGGGTGGAGGAGAGAGTAGAGTGGAGGAGAGAGTAGGGTGGAGGAGAGAGGGAGTGAGCGTAGAGTGGAGGAGAGAGTAGGGTGGAGGAGAGAGTAGGGTGGAGGAGAGAGGGAGTGAGAGTAGAGTGGAGGAGAGAGTAGTGTGGAGGAGAGAGGGAGTGAGAGTAGAGTGGAGGAGAGAGTAGGGTGGAGGAGAGAGTAGGGTGGAGGAGAGAGGGAGTGAGAGTAGAGTGGAGGAGAGAGTAGAGTGGAGGAGAGAGTAGGGTGGAGGAGAGAGGGAGTGAGAGTAGAGTGGAGGAGAGAGGGAGTGAGAGTAGAGTGGAGGAGAGAGTAGGGTGGAGGAGAGTAGGGTGGAGGAGAGAAGGAGTGAGAGTAGAGTGGAGGAGAGAGTAGGGTGGAGGAGAGAGGGAGTGAGAGTAGAGTGGAGGAGAGAGTAGGGTGGAGGTGAGAGTAGGGTGGAGGAGAGAGGGAGTGAGAGTAGAGTGGAGGAGAGTAGGGTGGAGGTGAGAGTAGGGTGGAGGAGAGAGGGAGTGAGAGTAGAGTGGAGGAGAGAGTAGGGTGGAGGAGAGAGGGAGTGAGGTAGTGGAGGAGAGAGGGAGTGAGAGTAGAGTGGAGGAGAGAGTAGGGTGGAGGTGAGTAGGGTGGAGGAGAGGGTGAGTGAGAGTAGAGTGGAGGAGAGAGTAGGGTGGAGGAGAGCGGGAGTGAGAGTAGAGTGGAGGAGAGAGTAGGGTGGAGGTGAGAGTAGGGTGGAGGAGAGAGGGAGTGAGAGTAGAGTGGAGGAGAGAGTAGGGTGGAGGAGAGAGAGTAGGGTGGAGGAGAGTGGAGGAGAGAGTAGGGTGGAGGTGAGAGTAGGGTGGAGGAGAGTAGGGTGGAGGAGAGGGTGAGGAGAGAGTAGGGTGGAGGAGAAAGTAGGGTGGAGGAGAGCGGGAGTGAGAGTAGAGTGGAGGAGAGAGTAGGGTGGAGGTGAGAGTAGGGTGGAGGAGAGAGGGAGTGAGAGTAGAGTGGAGGAGGGAGTAGGGTGGAGGAGAGAGGGAGTGAGAGTAGAGTGGAGGAGAGAGTAGGGTGGAGGAGAGAGGGAGTGAGAGTAAAGTGGAGGAGAGAGTAGGGTGGAGGAGAGAGTAGGGTGGAGGTGAGAGTAGGGTAGAGGAGAGAGGGAGTGAGAGTAGAGTGGAGGTGAGAGGGAGTGAGAGTAGAGTGGAGGAGAGAGTAGGGTGGAGGTGAGGAGTAGGGTGGAGGAGAGTAGGGAGGAGGAGAGAGTGGAGGAGAGAGTAGGGTGGAGGAGAGAGGGAGTGAGAGTAGAGTGGAGGAGAGAGTAGGGTGGAGGTGAGAGTAGGGTGGAGGAGAGAGGGAGTGAGAGTAGAGTGGAGGAGAGAGTAGGGTGGAGGTGAGAGTAGGGTGGAGGAGAGAGGGAGTGAGTGAGAGTAGAGTGGAGGAGAGAGTAGGGTGGAGGAGAGCGGGAGTGAGAGTAGAGTGGAGGAGAGAGTAGGGTGGAGGTGAGAGTAGGGTGGAGGAGAGAGGGAGTGAGAGTAGAGTGGAGGAGAGAGTAGGGTGGAGGTGAGAGTAGGGTGGAGGAGAGAGGGAGGGTGGAGGAGAGAGAGTGGAGGTGTGGAGGAGAGTAGGGTGGAGGTGAGAGTAGGGTGGAGGAGAGGGTGAGTGAGAGTAGAGTGGAGGAGAAAGTAGGGTGGAGGAGAGCGGGAGTGAGAGTAGAGTGGAGGAGAGAGTAGGGTGGAGGAGAGGAGAGTAGGGTGGAGGGAGAGAGGGAGTGAGAGGAGTGGAGGAGGGAGTAGGGTGGAGGAGAGAGGGAGTGAGAGTAGAGTGGAGGAGAGAGTAGGGTGGAGGAGAGAGGGAGTGAGAGTAAAGTGGAGGAGAGAGTAGGGTGGAGGAGAGAGTAGGGTAGAGGAGAGAGGGAGTGAGAGTAGAGTGGAGGAAAGAGTAGGGTGGAGGAGAGAGGGAGTGAGAGTAGAGTGGAGGAGAGAGTAGGGTGGAGGTGAGAGTAGGGTAGAGGAGAGAGGGAGTGAGAGTAGAGTGGAGGTGAGAGGGAGTGAGAGTAGAGTGGAGGAGAGAGTAGGGTGGAGGTGAGAGTAGGGTGGAGGAGAGAGGGAGTGAGAGTAGAGTGGAGGAGAGAGTAGGGTGGAGGAGAGAGTAGGGTGGAGGAGAGAGGGAGTGAGAGTAGAGTGGAGGAGAGAGTAGAGTGGAGGTGAGAGTAGGGTGGAGGAGAGGGGAGTGAGAGTAGAGTGGAGGAGAGAGTAGGGTGGAGTGAGAGTAGAGTGGAGGAGAGAGGGGTGGAGGTGAGAGTAGGGTGGAGGAGAGGGAGTGAGAGTAGGGTGGAGGAGAGAGTAGGGTGGAGGTGAGAGTAGGGTGGAGGAGAGAGTGGAGGTGAGAGTAGGGTGGAGGAGAGAGTAGGGTGGAGGAGAGAGGGAGTGAGAGTAGGGTGGAGGAGAGAGTAGGGGTGGGTGGTGGTATATTTACTTCTTGTAGGTCTTCTTCTGGTAGCTTGGCGTTAACTCTTCTTCACTCTCCTCTGCTTCCTCTGGCAGAGAGCAGCTCCTGAAATACACACCACAGGTCAGATGAGGAACTCCTGAAATACACACCACAGGTCAGATGAGGAACTCCTGAAATACACACCACAGGTCAGATGAGAAAGTCCTGAAATACACACCCCAGGTCAGATGATTAAGTACAGTTGATGAGAACAAAGACAACCTAACATGCAAATACACTCCTGAAAGCTTGAATGCATGCACACTTGCTATCTCTCTCTCTCTCTTACTCTCTTTCTCTGGGCTCTATTTTTGTCTGGCGTTAAGGCGGCGCTAAGGCGTCATGTAAAAACCAGCGCACTGACATTTTCCAGCCCTAACGCCAGGTTAGGTTTGTTAAAATAGAGCCCTCTCTCTCTGTCTCTCTCTGGTACCTGAGCATGGTGTTGGGGTTCTGGCTGCAGCTCCAGTGTTCAGGGGTGGAGCTGTAGTGGCCTTCTGGGACACGCCTCCACCTCAGACAGTCCTCACACTGCAGCCACACTGGACTCCTACACACATGTACAAACACACGCACGCACACATACACACACACCAGGCATATTTTGTTGTGGGCACACAAGTTAAACAAAACACACACTTTTCATTTCCTGTTTCTTAACCACAAGCCATCCATGTTAGCCCTGTACTTGCACTGTGATGTTACGGTAGTATTTGACAGTCTGTAGCAACAATCATCCAAAATAAATCAAACTAAACAAACATAAAAACTCACTCCTCCTCCTCCTCCTCCTCCTCCTCATCTTCCTCTTCATTCTTCTTCTCCGCTGCCAGGAACTCTCGTTCTCTCGCCTTTTTCTCCATCATCTCATTCCAGTAGTCGTTGAGCTTCAGCCCCAGGGACGACAGGGTCAGTCTGTTTCAAACCACACCAATACAGAGGATGTTCACATCCTGAACTATAAATAGCATGTCAATCTGCTCATCTGGTTCATGATAATACTGATTCATTTGTGTGTGTGTTGTACCTGTACTCTTTGGTGTATTCAAAGTCTTGCTTGTTGTGAGCCGGCTTCAGGAAGTTGCACTCAATGACCCCAATAACCCCAACCCCTGCCCTCTGACCTGACGACTGAAACAGGGAGAGGGGGGCGGAAAGAAGAAGAGAGATATAGAGGTAAAGGAGAAGTAGAGGGAGAGGTGGGAAGAGGGTGAGGTATATAGGAGTGAGAGATGGGGATTTAGAGGGAGAGAGAAGGGAATAGAGATGGAGGAGGAGTGATTTAAAAGGAGAGAGAGTAGAGAGCACATTATTGTCTACAGTATAACTATTACACCAAAACCTCACATAATCTCTCATATCATATATCTTGTTTGTGGCCCCAGCTGTTGACAGATAAACTCAACATGACAGTCTTTAATTAATATGTACCTTGATCTGGTAGCCAACCTTCTCATAGGACTTGATGAGGCGGTTCTTGTGGTACATCATGATGCCATAGTGGTCTTTGTTCTTACGATTGAACCCAAAGGTGACCTTAACTCTGTCTTTCTAATAGAAATGGTTAAGTTAAGTTTTCTGGGCATACGCAGAGACTGAAGCCTGTACAAGTGACCACAGTACTTTGCATCGTCGCTATGTAAGTTAAGGTATGTTAATGTTAAGTTCTATTACTTACAGAATACTTTGATAAACGCAATAATCGTTTTCAGATAGAAATGAATGGACCAACAGATTCTAGTTCTACAGAAGGATACATTGAATTGGGGTTTATAAACATCGTTCTCAATCTGCGACAGGCTCTTGGCGACCAGCTTGGTCTGAACCTTCTTCTGTCGCAGGATGATCTGAGTCCGAGGCTTCAGGTACAAGATGCTGAGGTAGGCCTGTGAGAGAATGTGAATGAATGAGACTTTATAGAGGAGTGGACTTCCTGTTCAGAATCCTATTCAAACCATCAGACCTTCTCACCTTCCTTTATCACTCTGTTTGGCTATGCTGCATTCAAGGTCACAATCCTCTGGTGAATACAGTTGTTGAATAGAGTTCCAAGGTGACTGGAATGTTTTACAGTGAACTTTCTCTTAACCACCCTGACATGTCTCTCATCACTCACTCAACACTCACTCTCATTGTAACACATCATCACTCATCTTTTTTATCACTCACTCTCAGGGAGTAGTCCATCTCTGGGATGGTGTGGTCAGTCCTCTGCGGTCCAGGGAAGCTCTTCTTCCTGCCTCTAGTCTTGGTCTCCTCTGAGTGGATCTCTGGCATCCGGATGTCAAACTCATCTGTCTCGAAATCCAGCTCCGGCTTGCCATCTTTGTTCCTGTACGTGATATTGTAGAACTCATTACTTGTGTCAACTTCATTCTTCAAAGAATTATAAAATATCCCACTTGCCTGTAATGAATCATTAATTGGCCACTGATCCTTTCTGCTTTCAGAGATGATACCCAATACTGTGTCATTACTAACAAATAAGCAGAATGTGTTTGTGTGTAACAGTTTTGCTTCCGTCCCTCTCCTTGCCCCAACCTGGACTCGAATCAGGGACCCTTTGAAAACATCGACAACAGTCACCCTCAAAGCATCCATTACCTATCGCTCCACAAAAGCAGCGGCCCTTGCAGAGCAAAGGAAACTTCTATTTTGAGGTCTCAGAGCGAGAGACGTCATCGATGGAAACACTAATAGCTCGCACCGCAAACTAGCTAGCCATCTCACAGCGATTACGTGGGTGTGTTTCCTGACCTGCGTATGTTCCAGATGAGGATCTTAGTGCCCTTCTTGGAGAGGATGGAGTCAAAGTGCTGTAGCAGCTCCTTCTGGGTGTGGATCAGAGAGTGGGTCAGGATGGCATTCAGACTGGCCTCAGAGTCCTCAGTCACTACCAGCACCTGTAAGACATAGTTAAGGACAGCAACCAGGATACACATACAGGCAAGCACACGGACGCACACACACACAGTTTTTCAATCAATCCTTCGAACACACACATGCATGTACTCTTGTCTTCCTCTCTGTCAGTCTTCCTCTCTGTCTGTCGTCCTCTCTGTCTGTCTTCCTCTGTCTGTATTCCTATCTGTCTGTCTTCCTCTCTGTCTGTCTTCCTCTCTGTCTGTCTTCCTTTCTGTCTGTCTTCCTCTGTCTGTCTTCCTCTCTCTGTCTTCCTCTATGTCTCTTCCTTTCTGTCTGTCTTCCTCTCTGTCTGTCTTCCTATCTGTCTGTCTTCCTCTCTGTCTGTCATCCTCTCTCTCAAATTCAATTGCTTTATTGGCATGACAAACATTTAGGAAACATTTCCAAAGCATCAATGATACTGCATTGGGTCCTATCTCTCTCCGTGTAAGGATATTGGTCTGTTGGTTGAAGGGCACTATGGGGACGATGACAGCCTGTGCCTTTATAGCCTGTAGGTAGCTCTGGGACAGCATGCCGACGGTCAGACAGCCTCCGTTCTTAGTGAAGATCAGAGCGTCACGACCCAGACGCATGGAGCCAGATTTAAAGCCGTTTCCATAGACACCGATGGCCTGGTGGCTGCCCTTACCAGACCCTTTCTCTGTGAAACCAAAACTGAACAGACAAAGAGAAAGAGTGGGGTGAGATTGCAGCGTTAGTTGGAGACATGTGTCTGTATTGGTGTGGAAGTGAGAGAAGTGGGTCTGTATTTGTGTGCAGAGAGATAGTTTGTGTGTAGGATGTGTGTTTGTGTGTATGTGAGAATGAGAAAAGAGAGCGATTGTGTGTTCACGGGTTTACGTGAGAGAGTGGGCATGTCGCATAAGTGAGAAAAAAAAGGGTGTGGAACAAAGACAAAATGTTAGTAATTCAACTCAGTTGTTTATGTATGGGTAATTACAGTAAAACCTTTCACATAGCAGTGTGTGTGTGTGTGTAGAGGCTGCAACATGGATGATCAAACAGCAGTGTGTGTGTGTGTGTGTGTAGAGGCTGCAACATGGATGATCAAACAGCAGTGTGTGTGTATGTGTGTGTAGCCAAACGTACGTAAGCCTGTGTTTCTCACCTGAGCATCTTGTGCAGTTTGTTGGGGGTCATGCCACTGCCATTGTCAGTGAAGGCCAGACAGAGCTGCTGCTGTTCCTCCACCACATCTATCCAGATCTGCCTGGCTGTCACGCCCGGGTCTGACGCATTATCTACACAGCACAAAGTCACTCAATCAATCATTCAATTCATCTATAAAGACCTTTTTACATGAAAAATGATTGTAAAAACTATTGTGGAACAAGTCACAGTAACTGTGTCTAGACAGGGGGTGTCCTGTAATTATTAAAATCAGTTGACCAACTTATCCTGCATAATGTAAAAGTGGTCCCTTGTGACAGATTAGCACACGTGAGATTAACTGGACTGGTTTGAACAGATGTTTTTTCAGACCAAATGTCTGCTCCAATGAAAAATTACCCCACGTTTCCAAACGATGTCCTGTGTTTTATATCATATTGTACAACAGTTGAGGAAACTAACACTGTAAAAGTGTTAAAAAACTTGATCAGTGTTATTTCCTGATAGTTGCTGTTTGAAAATGAAATCTACACGGGACGTTCAGCAGGTTTGCGTGGGCTGGAGTTTAGGCTTTCCATTGTGACATCACCATGCGGTAAATTCATTAATAGACCAATAACAAATTGAGCTCCAAACCTCTGCCAATAACAGCTAGTTTTCAGTTTTCACTACCACACAGTCCTAGCAAAATTCTAAAAAGCCCATTTGCCCATTTTAATGGAAATCTATTACAGTAAGGTACTGTTACCCAGGAATGATTTGATATTGATATAAAATGACTGCATTGGGCCTTTAAACAAAGTTACAAAACAATGGTCTTGTTTGAGTCCAGGAGTGAAGTCGGGGGAGGTGCATCTGCAACAGCCGAAAGCCGGACATGAATGTGGTTTTCCAACAGGAAGGCTCACGTGCAACATGGCAGTGTTGCCATTGTTTATAAAAGTGTCTTTTTAATGTAAAAATAAACATGTCTCCAACCCCATATCACACAGTCACAAGTTGTAAATATGGGTGTGTACATTGTACTATCAATTGGTGAAAGAGAGCCTCAAATATCACATTCAATTATACATGAACTGCAGAAAGGTTGGTTTCTGTTTTAGTCACATCTTTGGTCACGTTCACGTGGGTCAAACAAATGCACCCTAACGATTGGTTGACAGCCTCCCACAATGCAATGATGGCTGCAGGATGAAGTTGGTGAAGAGCAACTTCAGAAATTTGCAGTCGACTAGAGTCTAAACTTCATGACCTTTGATCACATGGTTTTTGTAAAGCTCATGCAGTTGTCAAGTCGGACAATTTTTATCCCCATAATGCAACACACTTTGTCAGGTCACCTTGACAAAAGTGATCTGCTCGAACGCGCCCAGAATGTATCTTCAGTGCTTGACTTGGACTAAAATAGGTGCTGGTACTCAAGTTGGGCGCAGGTACTGTTTATATTTAGGTGCAGGAGCTCCACAATATTTTTGAGTTAATATTCTGTAAGGGGAACAGGAGCTCAAGTAGTAGAACATTTAGGGTGCTGGTACTCAGCTACGGTGAGTTCCTGCCCAAGTCAAGCACTGCGTATCTTAACCAAATGCAAGTCTACAGTGTGCACCACACTCGGGGTTATTCCTAGTATGCAAATCGCAGGCTTTCACAAATTTGAAGGTGACCAACAGACAATGCACACGGCACGAACAAACTGGTCTATTCCAACCAATAATCATGCACACATAGCTGCGGGAAGTAGTTTAGGGGTGGAGGTGCTGCAATTTTTTTGTTGCTGGGGTTTGCCCGAGCTGCAGATTGCCCTCTAATAGAGGACTATTAAAAGCCCAGTGCACTACATTAAAATAATAATAATAAAAAAATATAGATATATTTTTGAATTCAGATTTTTCAGGGGTTGCTGAAGTACTGTCGATCAGCAGCCTTACTTCCAGGGCCTATGCATGCACAGAGCGGTGGCTTCTCAGCTCTGACAACTTGAAACATATACAGAATTTAGATGAGAATAAACAACGAACATGAATATAAAACATATTTTACGCGCATCGCAAGTAGTGTTACTGCGTTGATATGAATGAGGAACTAAATTCCACCTAAAAAAAACTTAGTAGCGCGAGAAAAATATGATGTGAATGCCTGGCAAGCGACGTCATAATGAAGTTACTGTAGGCATAACATTTTCTCCTCTGTAAAATATGGAACTTCATTTGAATATACTAACATGTTATAACTAAAGTATAACTTATACTGTCACATGTGACACATATTGCGATGAGAAAAGAACAGGTGGATGGTAGACTGTCGATGAAGTGCGGGCAACACACACACACACACAGACAAGGCGTCTATTGTATTTTATTATGCGGAAGCCATGCCACCAGTACATTTTTAGGCACAAACATTTGTAACTTTCCTGCCTTCAGCGGAAGGGGAAATGAAAACACAGAATATCAAAATGAAAGTTGACTGTTGTTACCTATTAGTTCTGCAACTGCGCTGAAAGGCCACGTATGACTTGTTGAATTACTATTCAGGAAAGACGGACTCATCTGCAAAAAAAACAACTTCGATATTTACTATTTTCCTTTATAATAAAAACAAAACGTCAACAACACATCTAGCAAACAAGAACGAATGCAAATTACAAACTAAATAGCTTACAACACACAATAAATAACTTGTTTGAAAAATACTTACGGAACTGAGGCGAATCCCATGCTCGCTAAACCTCGCCATGTTTTTACAGTGAAAGCCACTAGCAGGCAAACGACACCTACGTCAAAGACAGTACAGAGTTTAAACTGTGTCTACGTAGTGAGTAGCAACAGGCCGCTCGCACAGGTCTGTCTTGTCGCGTTCACGTGTTAGTCGAAACTAGGAACATCTGAAATGTTCGACTCGCTGAATGGTTGTAACCTAGTTATACACGCGACGCGATCGAACAGTTAGCGAGTCCGAAAATTCAGAGTTTCTAGTTCCGACTTAAACGCGGCATCTGCTCACCCCCCCCCCCCCGGGGAGGTCGTCACTCGTTTATATACCACAGTCACAAACCCCGCCCATTTCTACAATTTATTTATTATGTTAAACAAACGCTAACCGTAACCACACTGCCAACCCCTAGTGGTGCACGACTCCATGGTTTTTGGAGTAGAAGACTCCCAAACACGCTGAAACGGATGCGCGCACACGTACACGCCACCTCATTATTTCAGAGTCATACTAGGAAGACCACACCTGCGTTCTAGAGGACTAACATGAGCATGATGCTGCCAATTTGCTTATCAACTTAACCTATAAAAACCTATTTGGTTTGCATATAGAATGTGATGTGTAGGAACTATAATTGTTTATGTCATATTTATGCTGTGTGCACCCATGACGGATCCCATGGGATTATGGGGCGCATTCTAAATGGTTCAACCTGTTATTTTCCATGTTATAGCCCTATTCGGACGTGTATTACTACAGACGTTGGTTATGCAATTATTATTCAGGCATGTGGGTATTTCTGAGGACGATTCACACAGGATTCGTTTTCCCAAACCGTCCCCCTGTAATTCTTTATTTTCAAATGCAATTGACTCTTATGACGGAAGGCTGGAGGTTTGTATTCTAGGCGTGAAGATATTTCAATGTCATGTCAAGACAATAATACGCTACACTAATAACTCGTGCTGGACTGCCAAATGTATATGTAACGGATGTGAAATAGCTAGCGAGTTAGCGGTGGTGCGCGCTGAATAGCGTTTCAATCGGTGTGGTCACTTGCTCTGAGACCTTGGTGCCGGCTTTTGTGGAGCGATGGGTAACGATGCTTCTTGGGTGACTGTTGTTGATGTGTGCAGAGGGTCCCTGGTTCGCGCTCGGGTATGGGCGAGGGGACGGTCTAAAGTTATACTGTTACATATAGGTGTCCCTATAATATTTAAATTGATGAAGTGTGATCATAATAATTATTTTATCTATCCATGGTAGACATCCTTCCTAATAACAAGACCCCCCATCCTGCAGATTTGAGCTGCTGCTTGAGATCCCGAGGTAGGGTGAGCAGGGGAATCTATCAAATAGTGCACTTCTAATTCTGTACAGTACTACTGCAATTAGTCAAATGAGTCACACTAGGACATGCTACCAAATAAACCAAAAATTCTTCACAATACTGTGAATATATAGTTTCACAGACATATTGTTGCATTTTTTTCTGGTTTATGCTAAATCGTTAAGAATAATATAAAACCAGTATGCACACCAGCAAGGTGAATTGGTTTAGTCTTGACTCTTGGTTGACGGTGTTGGGGGATGAGTAATGTATTGATGCTCCAGTGCACAAAAACACAAATTTGTTTATATTTGTCTTTGTTACTTTTTTATATTTATGAGTCTTATTTTTGTATATATTTTTAAATGTTATGATTATTTATTTGTGTTGTTCCAAATGTCTGAATACAAATTGCAGTTGGTGCAGAATGGTGCTAGAACCGCCACTGCCTAAGATATCAACAGCCAGCCTAAGAAGTAGGCCGATATTTTCTACACGCAGCGGACCGAAGCCCATCACACACTAGCGTTTTTCATAGCGAAGAGAAAGAGCAGGCGAGGGAGAGAATGGATCAGGGCAGGCAGACAGTCGGCTATATCTTTGGTAATCTGCCTCGTAAATTCACCAAAGTATAAAATACAGCACTGCCATAGCCTATACATATTTTGATTACCGATGCAGTTCTAACTGTCTGCCTGGTGGCCAACATGCCTGACTGTACCCCTCCCCTATCTCAAGCTCTCTGGCTTGCTCTTTCTTTGCTGTGAAATACATGAGAGTTTGTGTTCTCGGAAGTAGCCTACGAAAACTAGTTTCCTCCGTTTTAGGAGTCGAGAAGCTTGACACACATAAATGGGAGTCAACGGGCAAGGAGTCAAGGAATCAATTGTTTTGGAATGGGAGTTGCAAGTTGGTTTGGAGTGGGAGTTACAAGTTGGTTTGGAGTGGGAGTTACAAGTTGGTTTGGAGTGGGAGTTACAAGTTGGTTTGGAGTGGGAGTTACAAGTTGGTTTGGAGTGGGAGTTGCAAGTTGGTTTGGAGTGGGAGTTACAAGTTGGTTTGGAGTGGGAGTTGCACGTTGGTTTGGAGTGGGAGTTACAAGTTGGTTTGGAGTGGGAGTTGCACGTTGGTTTGGAGTGGGAGTTACAAGTTGGTTTGGAGTGGGAGTTACAAGTTGGTTTGGAGTGGGAGTTGCACGTTGGTTTGGAGTGGGAGTTACAAGTTGGTTTGGAGTGGGAGTTACAAGTTGGTTTGGAGTGGGAGTTACAAGTTGGTTTGGAGTGGGAGTTACAAGTTGGTTTGGAGTGGGAGTTACATTGGTTTGGAGTGGGATTTACAAGTTGGTTTGGAGTGGGAGTTGCACGTTGGTTTGGAGTGGGAGTTGCACGTTGGTTTGGAGTGGGAGTTACAAGTTGGTTTGGAGTGGGAGTTGCACGTTGGTTTGGAGTGGAAGTTACAAGTTGGTTTGGAGTGGGAGTTGCACGTTGGTTTGGAGTGGGAGTTGCAAGTTGGTTTGGAGTGGGATTTACAAGTTGGTTTGGTGTGGGAGTTGCACGTTGGTTTGGAGTGGGAGTTACAAGTTGGTTTGGAGTGGGAGTTGCACGTTGGTTTGGAGTGGGAGTTGCAAGTTGGTTTGGAGTGGGAGTTGCAATTTGGTTTGGAGTGGGAGTGGGTTTGGAGTTGCACGTTGGTTTGGAGTGGGAGTTACAGTTTTGGAGTGGGAGTTGGTTTTTGGAGTGGGAGTTGCACGTTGGTTTGGAGTGGAAGTTGGTTTGGAGTGGGACAAGTTGGTTTGGAGTGGGAGTTGCAAGTTGGTTTGGAGTGGGAGTTGCAAGTTGGTTTGGAGTGGGAGTTGCAAGTTGGTTTGGTGTGGGAGTTGCACGTTGGTTTGGAGTGGGAGTTACAAGTTGGTTTGGAGTGGGAGTTGCACGTTGGTTTGGAGTGGGAGTTGCACGTTGGTTTGGAGTGGGAGTTGCACAAGTTGGTTTGGAGTGGGAGTTACAAGTTGGTTTGGAGTGGGAGTTACAAGTTGGTTTGGAGTGGGAGTTGCAAGTTGGTTTGGAGTGGGAGTTGCAAGTAGGTTTGGAGTGGAGTGGGAGTTGCAAGTTGGTTTGGAGTGGGACTTGCAAGTTGGTTTGGAGTGGGAGTTGCACGTTGGTTTGGAATGGGAGTTACAAGTTGGTTTGGAGTGGGAGTTACAAGTTGGTTTGGAGTGTGAGTTACAAGTTGGTTTGGAGTGGGAGTTACACGTTGGTTTGGAGTGGGAGTTACAAGTTGGTTTGGAGTGGGAGTTACAAGTTGGTTTGGAGTGGGAGTTACAAGTTGGTTTGGAGTGGGAGTTACACGTTGGTTTGGAGTGGGAGTTGCAAGTAGGTTTGGAGCGGGAGTTGCAAGTTGGTTTGGAGTGGGAGTTGCACGTTGGTTTGGAGTGGGAGTTGCAAGTTGGTTTGGGGTGGGAGTTGCAAGTTGGTTTGGAGTGGGAGTTGCAAGTTGGTTTGGGGTGGGAGTTGCAAGTTGGTTTGGAGTGGGAGTTGCAAGTTGGTTTGGGGTGGGAGTTGTACGTTGGTTTGGAGTGGGAGTTGCAAGTTGGTTTGGAGTTGGAGTTGCACGTTGCACGTTGGTTTGGAGTGGGAGTTGCAAGTTGGTTTGGAAGTGGTAGGTTTGGAGTTGCAAGTTGGTTTGGAGTGGGAGTTGCACGTTGTTTGGAGTGGGAGTTGCAAGTTGGTTTGGGGTTGCAAGTTGGTTTGGAGTGGGAGTTGCAAGTTGGTTTGGAGTGGGAGTTACAAGTTGGTTTGGAGTGGGAGTTACAAGTTGGTTTGGAGTGGGAGTTACACATTGGTTTGGAGTGGGATTTACAAGTTGGTTTGGAGTTGGAGTTGCACGTTGCACGTTGGTTTGGAGTGGGAGTTGCAAGTTGGTTTGGAGTGGGAGTTGCACGTTGTTTTGGAGTGGGAGTTGCACGTTGGTTTGGAGTGGGAGTTACGTTGGTTTGGAGTGGGAGTTGGGTTTGGAGTGGGAGTTGCACGTTGGTTTGGAGTGGGAGTTACACGTTGGTTTGGAGTGGGAGTTACAAGTTGGTTTGGAGTGGGAGTTACACGTTGGTTTGGATTGGGAGTTACACGTTGGTTTGGAGTGGGAGTTGCAAGTTGGTTTGGAGTGGGATTTACAAGTTGGTGAACCTGTGGATTCAAAGTTCCGAGAAGCCTTTAGTGGCTGCCATTTCGCAGAACAACATCTTCTATCGACAATGATAGTGCCAAAGTAGGAAGTGCTGCTATGGTCTAAAACTCATAGCGTAGTAAAGGAAACGCCACAATAGCCCCAGTGAGCACAGAAGTAGCTTATTTCTCTGCTTGTTTGAAAAAACAAAAACAGGACTGTGTGTTCTAGTCTAGTGTACATTGAACCTTCACCTTGACCTTACAGGCTTATCTCCTGGGTATTGAAACAAACCACAGAATGTTGCACTATTCAGCCATACAGAAAACGTCCTCTAGCCAGTGATTTGCACAACAAGTCGGGACCCCCTATGGGACCCCCAGGGGCCTCAGATAAGTTTCAGGGAGTCCCTGAAAAAGCAGAGTTTCTGGATAAAGCGAACACTGAAAATAACAGTAGTTTAGCCAAAATATCTCACATGTAATGGAATAACTGTTTGACAGATGTTAAAACATTGGGCAATTTCATATGCAACCGGTGTGAAATGGTTAGCTAGTTAGTGGGGTGCGCACTTATAGCGTTTCAATCGGTGACGTCACTCGTTCTGAAACCTTGAAGTAGTTGTTTCTTGCTCTGTAACTGCCGCAGCTTTTGTGGAGCAATGGATAACTATGCTTCGTGGGAGGCAGTTGTTGATGTGTGTAGAGGGCCCATGGTTTGAGCCCAGGTAGGGGTGAGGTGAGGAAGCAAAACTGTTACATACAGTATATGAGTCATTCCATGTCACTTCAGCAAGCCATGACACCCACCATCTCAGATTGTTCTGAAATGGTTTCTGTAGTTAGAAACAGGTAAGGTTGGCATTCCTGAAAAATTATTTTGTTGAAATCTATTTTGATCACAGGGGAAATAAAGCTATTTTATTGCTCCCAACTTGGTTATTTTAATTTATAGGACTCAGGTAATATCAAATAAATATAGTTCTAACATCCAATTTGGACCAAACTTCTTCCTACCGATGAGTATGAGGAATCCCCAAAAATGGTAAAAAGCCACCCACGGACCCCCTACACCCCATGCCAATCCAACCCCAACAACCAATAAACAGTATAAGTTCTCTATGTTTGACAAGCATTATGAAGCTGTGGCTTGGAATATAGCTTCTCCATACTATATAATGTATTCTCTGTGAATCTGGTAATGTTTTGTTCCCCCCTGTTCAAAGAAATAAGTAATTGAAAACACTTGCGTTATTTACCATCAAGTAGTGTGAAAGTACCACGTTTTGACCACTAGATGTCCCTGTTCTCACTATACCGCCACAGTCTTTCATCCGTTTTGCTGGGCCCAATAGTTTCCCAATAGCGTTTTAAGGCTAAGTTAATCTTATAACCATACAATCCTATGGTTCTAATGATGAATTTAGCTAGCTGCGTGAACCTGTCAATCAAATGTCACAAAAATAAAACGGATTTGAAAATGTATAAACCAGTTCATCCACTTCAATACCTTATGGTTATTTACCGTATACGTATTTATCACAATCATTAATAATTTACAGTGTTGGTTGGAACCATTAATGTTAATTAGCTAATTAACTAGCTATTAAATAGTTAATGTTAGTTATTCAAATCTTGATGAGAATATATGGGGGTTGTAGATTGCTGTGGCGATGACTGTGGCGAAGAGATGATGGAGTTTATCAAGTATTTAGAGAGAATGATTAAAGACGTGGAAAATATATCAGGTATGGTAGCTAGCGTTATTAAGCATCTGTGTGATGTAGCTAGTGTTATTCTTAGAAAAAATAGCTGACACTGTCTTTTTATTTTGACAATTCCTAACTCTACTGCCATATTTCATTTACTAAACACCCTTTTTTTAAATTGCATTTAGAAAAGTTAATGGGTGTGTGTAATTCAATACAAATTCTGCCATGTGTTTTAAATCATACTTAGTATGGCCCACTACTGTCTGACTCTGACAGCCATGTCCCTCTTGTCTCCCCTGTGGTTTCCCAGTGCTACTGACGTGGATGGCCTATGACATGGTGGTGCAGCGGATCAGTCCTGATCTGGGGGACTCCCTATAGCAGCTGGAGAAGAGTTCAGCCCCTGTCCCGTGGGCAACAGGAGCCGAACCAGAGGCAGGAAAGAAAGACCAGGGGATGGGGATGGTATAGGAACTGGGACAGGGGCTGAACCATGGGATGGGGATGGTATAGGAACTGGGACAGGGGCTGAACCAGGCGATGGGGATGGTATAGGAACTGGGACAGGGGATATGGATGGTATAGGAACTGGGACAGGGGCTGAACCAGGGGATGGGGATGGTATAGGAACTGGGACAGGGGATATGGATGGTATAGGAACTGGGACAGGGGCTGAACCAGGGGATGGGGATGGTATAGGAACTGGGACAGGGGCTGAACCAGGGGATGGGGATGGTATAGGAACTGGGACAGGGGATATGGATGGTATAGGAACTGGGACAGGGGCTGAACCAGGGGATGGGGATGGTATAGGAACTGGGACAGGGGCTGAACCAGGGGATGGGGATGGTATAGGAACTGGGACAGGGGCTGAACCATGGGATGGTATAGGAACTGGGACAGGGGCTGAACCATGGGATGGGGATGGTATAGGAACTGGGACAGGGGATATGGATGGTATAGGAACTGGGACAGGGGATATGGATGGTATAGGAACTGGGACAGGGGCTGAACCATGGGATGGGGATGGTATAGGAACTGGGACAGGGGCTGAACCAGGGGATGGGGATGGTATAGGAACTGGGACAGGGGCTGAACCAGGGGATGGGGATGGTATAGGAACTGGGACAGGGGCTGAACCATGGGATGGGGATGGTATAGGAACTGGGACAGGGGCTGAACCAGGGGATGGGGATGGTATAGGAACTGGGACAGGGGCTGAGCCAGGGGATGGTATAGGAACTGGGACAGGGGCTGAACCAGGGGATGGGGATGGTATATGAACTGGGACAGGGGCTGAACCATGGGATGGGGATGGTATAGGAACTGGGACAGGGGCTGAACCAGGGGATGGGGATGGTATAGGAACTGGGACAGGGGCTGAACCAGGGGATGGGGATGGTATAGGAACTGGGACAGGGGCTGAACCAGGGGATGGGGATGGTATAGGAACTGGGACAGGGGCTGAACCAGGGGATGGGGATGGTATAGGAACTGGGACAGGGGCTGAACCAGGGGATGGGGATGGTATATGGAACTGGGACAGGGGCTGAGCAAGGGGATGGGGATGGTATAGGAACTGGGACAGGGGCTGAACCAGGGGATGGTATAGGAACTGGGACAGGGGCTGAGCCAGGGAATGGGGATGGTATAGGAACTGGGACAGGGGCTGAGCCAGGGAATGGGGATGGTATAGGAACTGGGACAGGGGCTGAGCCAGGGGATGGGGATGGTATAGGAACTGGAACAGGGGCTGAACCAGGGGATGGTATAGGAACTGGGACAGGGGCTGAACCAGGGAATGGGGATGGTATAGGAACTGGGACAGGGGATATGGATGGTATAGGAACTGGGACAGGGGCTGAACCATGGGATGGGGATGGTATAGGAACTGGGACAGGGGCTGAACCAGGGGATGGGGATGGTATAGGAACTGGGACAGGGGCTGGGGATGCTGGGACAGGGGATGGGGATGGTATAGGAACTGGGACAGGGGCTGAACCAGGGGATGGGGATGGTATAGGAACTGGGACAGGGGCTGAACCAGGGGATGGTATAGGAACTGGGACAGGGGCTGAACCAGGGAATGGGGATGGTATAGGAACTGGGACAGGGGCTGAACCATGGGGATGGGGGGGCTGATGGTGGTATAGGAACTGGGACAGGGGCTGAACCATGGATGGGGATGGAACTGGGACAGGGGCTGAGCCAGGGGATGGGGATGGTATAGGAACTGGGACAGGGGATATGGATGGTATAGGATCTGGGACAGGGGCTGAACCAGGGGATGGTATAGGAACTGGGACAGGGGCTGAACCAGGGGATGGGGATGGTATAGGAACTGGGACAGGGGCTGAACCAGGGGATGGGGATGGTATAGGAACTGGGACAGGGGCTGAACCAGGGGATGGTATAGGAACTGGGACAGGGGCTGAACCAGGGGATGGGGATGGTATAGGAACTGGGACAGGGGCTGAACCAGGGGATGGGGATGGTATGGGACAGGGGCTGAACCGGGGATGGTATAGGAACTTGGACAGGGGCTATAGGGGATGGGGATGGTATAGGAACTGGGACAGGGGCTGAGCTGGTATAGGAACTTGAACAGGGGATGGGGATGGGGATGGTATAGGAACTGGGACAGGGGCTGAACCAGGGGATGGGGATGGTATAGGAACTGGGACAGGGGATATGGGGATGGTATAGGAACTGGGACAGGGGCTGAACCAGGGATGGGGATGGTATAGGAACTGGGACAGGGGCTGAACCAGGGGATGGTATAGGAACTGGGACAGGGGCTGAACCAGGGGATGGGGATGGTATAGGAACTGGGACAGGGGATATGGATGGTATAGGAACTGGGACAGGGGCTGAACCAGGGATGGGGATGGTATAGGAACTGGGACAGGGGATGGGGATGGTATAGGAACTGGGACAGGGGCTGAACCAGGTGATGGGGATGGTATAGGAACTGGGACAGGGGCTGAACCAGGTGATGGGAATAGAGTGTCCTAGACCTGTACATACCACCTCCATCCCACTGACAAATATTTGATTTTCTGTGATTCACCAGGAATGTCTGCTGTTCTGAAATGGACCTGAATCCAAAGCTAGTAGCCCATGCTCTGTATACTTGTCTACAACGTTGTTGCAGTTGTATAAACATTAGACTAGAGTCTCATATCTGCAGCAGCAGTCTCTCTTTCTCTCTGACAGAAGCAGAAACCACTGGAGATAGGTGATAGAGATGTCTCCTGCCCCACACTGTATGCTGTCTAAGCTGAGCAGCCGGCTGTTGTATGTAGGTTATCATTGTGTGTTATGTACCCGTGGACAGGGTTTTCAATTCACTTTAGTGTTGTGTTATACATTTGTATTTTACTGATTTTACTGATTTTACTGCTTTACAGTTCATATAAGGATATCAGTCAATTGTAATAAGGCCCAAATCTATACATTAGGCCCAAATCTATTCATTAGTCCCAAATCTATTCATTAGGCCCAAATCTATACATTTCACATGTCTGGGAATACAGATATGCATCTATTGGTCACAGATTCTGTACCTTAAAGAAAGGTAGGGGCGTGGATCAGAAAACCAGTCAGAAGCTGTGTTCGAATACCCATACTAACATAATGAATACTACATTAAATTTGATCGTTTATTTACATATTAGGGTAGCTGAGGATTGATTAGAAACATTGTTTGACTTGTTTGGATTAAGTTTATTGGTAACTTTTGGGATTCCTTTGTATGCATTTTGAACGAGGGAAACAGGTGGATTACTGAATCAAACGCGCCAACTTTTTTGGGATGTAAAGAAGGACTTTATCGAACAAATGGACCATTTGTGATGTAGCTGGGACCCTTGGAATTGCAAACAGAGGAAGATCTTCAAAGGTGAATGATTTATTTTATCGCTATTTCTGACTTTCGTGACGCCTCTGCTTGTTTGGAAAATGTTTGTAATGCTTTTGTACGCGGGGCGCTGTCCTCAGATAATCGCATGGTATGCTTTCGCCATAAAGCCTTTTTTAAATCTGACAAAGCAGCATGGTTTAACAAGAAGTTAAGCTTTTAAATTATGTAGGACACTTGTATGTTCATGAATGTTTAATATTACGAATGTTGAATTTTGAATTTCGTGCTCTGCAATTTCACCGGATGTTGGCTAGCCCAAAGAGGTTTTTAACAATGTCCATTGAGAATGCACAACGACTATACCACTTAGCTAAGAATGACATGAATAAAATGGCGCCGGAAGAAATGGCAGCCGTTTTACGGGCGCCTAACCAATTGGGCTGTTATGTGTTTTTCTTTGCGGTATATGTAACTTATTTTGTTCAAAATGTTTCTTCCACCGTATCTTACGGCAAAAAGAGCTTCTGGATATCAGGACAGATCACACACCTCCGATTAGACTAAGAGCTTCTGGATATCAGGACAGATCACACACCTCCGACTAGACTAAAAGCTTCTGGATATCAGGACAGATCACACACCTCCGATTAGACTAAGAGCTTCTGGATATCAGGACAGATCACACACCTCCGATTAGACTAAGAGCTTCTGGATATCAGGACAGATCACACATCTCCGATTAGACTAAGAGCTTCTGGATATCAGGACAGATCACACACCTCCGACTAGACTAAGAGCTTCTGGATATCAGGACAGATCACACACCTCCGATTAGACTAAGAGCTTCTGGATATCAGGACAGATCACACATCTCCGATTAGACTAAGAGCTTCTGGATATCAGGACAGATCACACACCTCCGACTAGACTAAGAGCTTCTGGATATCAGGACAGATCACACATCTCCGATTAGACTAAGAGCTTCTGGATATCAGGACAGATCACACATCTCCGATTAGACTAAGAGCTTCTGGATATCAGGACAGATCACACACCTCCGATTAGACTAAGAGCTTTTCTTCAACAAGCAGGATGCACAGGATGTACTTCAGACACCTGACAAGGCCGAAATCCCAGTCATTGCTAAGAGAAATAGACGCAGGTATAGAGGACACAGGGTGGGGTGCCTTGTAAGGATCCGCTAAGGATCTGCCCTTACCATCAATATTACTTGCCAATGTACAATCATTGGACAATAAATTAGACAAGGTACGATCACAAATATCCTACCGACAGGACATCAAGAACTGTAATATCGTATGTTTCACTGAATCGTGAATGAATGACTTCATGGAAAACATTAACCTGGTGGGATATACGCTGCAACGACTAGATAGAACAGCACACTCCGGTAAGAAGGGGGAAGGGGGGGGGGCGTCTGTGTATATTTGTAAACAACAGCTGGTGCACAAAGTCTAAGGAAGTCTCTTGATTTTGCTTGCCTGAAGTAGAGTATCTCATGATAATTGTATCTCTTTTTTTTGTGGCTGTTTATTTACCACCAAAGATGGATGCTGGCACTATGACTGCACTCAGTCAGCTGTATAAGGAAATAAGCAAACAGGAAACCGCACACCCAGAGGCGGCGCTCCTAGTGCCAGGGACTTTAATGCAGGGAAACTTAAATCAGTTTTGCCTAATTACTACCAGCATGTTAAATGCGCAACCAGAGGGAAAATATTTCTAAATCAGCTTTACTCCACACACAGAGATGCACATAATTCTGCTTACAAGCAAAAATGAAAGCAGGAAGCACCAGTGACTCGGTCTACAAAAAAGTGGTCAGATGAAGCAGATGCTAAACTACAGGACTGTTTTGCTATCACAGACTGGAATATGTTCCGGGATTCTTCCAATGACATTGAGGAATACACCATATCAGTCACTGGCATCATCAATAAGTGCATCGAGGACGTCGTCCCCATAGTGACTGTACGTACATACCCCAACCAGAAGCCATGGATTATAGGCAACATTCGTACTGAGCTAAAGGGTAGAGCTGCCGCTTTCAAGGTGCGGGACTCTAACCCGGAAACAGGCAAAGTGCCAATACAGGACTAAGATTGAATCGTACTACACCGGCTCTGACGCTTGTCAGATGTGGCAGGGCCTGCAAACTATTACAGACTACAAAGGGAAGCACAGCCATGAGCTGCCCAGTGACACGAGCCTACCAGAAGAGCTATGCTCGCTTCAAGACAAGCAACACCGAGGCATGCATGTGAGCATCAGCTGATCTAGACGACTGTGTGTTCACGCTTTCCGTAGCCGACGTGAGTAAGACCTTTAAACAGGTCAACATTCACAAAGCCGCTGGGCCAGACGGATTACCAGGACGGGTGCTCCGGGCATGTGCTGAGAAACTGGCAGGTGTCTTCACTGACATTTTCTACATGTCCCTGATTGAGTCTGTAATACCAACATGCTTCAAGCAGACCACCATAGTCCCTGTGCCCAAGAAGTAAGCATATGCCGATTAAAACAGCTGTTTTTCTCAATATTTTGAATGATTAGAACATGTAAACACCATAATCGGTGTTCCAGCGGTGTATTTGATCTGCACATGTGCAAGCTAGCAACAGCTGAGCGTGCCTCCTTCTTTAGTGCAAGTGAGTTTGGAACAACTGAATGTATTCATAGTAGAATTAGTTTTCACATACAAACGTTATATGTCCGAACTCAGAATCATATATGCTTCCCAAAAATAACATGTTCGCTGCTGTGATTGGCAATTTTCTGCATTTATCAAAGTGCCATCAGGTAGCCTGATTTCAGATGTGTTTGTGTGCATGTAACTACTCCATGGATGTGCGATGTTGCTGGATATTGGTTGGAACTGGAACACGCTGTCCTACACGTCAATCCAGAGCATCTCAAAAATGCTCTATGGGTGACATGTCTGGTGAGTATGCAGGCCATGGAAGAACTGAGACATTTTGAGGTTCCAGGAATTGTGTACAGATCCTTGTGACATGGGGCCGTGCATTATCATGCTGAAACATGAGGTGACGGTGGCAGATGAATGACACGACAATGGACCTCAGGATCTCGTCACAGTATCTTTGGCATTCAAGTTGGCACCGTTTAAATGGAATTGTGCTTGTTCTCAGTAGCTTCTGCCTGCCTGCCCATACCATAACCCCACCACCACCAAGGGGCACTCTGTTCACAACGTTGACATCAGCAAACTGCTCGCCCACACTACGCCATACATGCTGTCGGTTACGACGCCGGACTTCAGTCAGGGGAAGACTAGGGTTGCACATAATGGGGAATATTCAGAGGTGAAAACTTTCCATGGGAATTAACGGGAATATATTGGAAATAACAGGAATATATGGGATTTAATGGATATATATGCAAATGAATATTAATACCATTTAAATGTAGATGTTTTTTGCATTGGATATATTTACCATATCATATGGAGACAGAAACATTAACCTTTTACCTTATCATAAGTAGACATAATTGTGAATTATGAAATCCTTCCAATATACATTTTTAAAACGATTTAGTTATGAATTGAACTTTAATTTAATGAGTTGACTCTTCACATGGGATGATTTCACTGAACAACAAAAGAAAGGGAATATTGAATGATTCCCAATGATCCATCGCATCTCCAAAAAACATTTTCAAAATACATCTGTAAAAACTCTAAACTGAAGCTTCCATGTCTTCTCCCTGAACCTCCTCAATGTCCACCTCTTGAACATCAGACTCTGAGGCCTCATCTTCACTGTCACTTTCCAACCTTATTGAGGATGGCTTGTTGTCAGGCTCAAAAAGCCTCAAATTTTCCCGGATGGCCACCAATTTTTCAACCCTTTCATTGGTAAGCCTGTTGTGTGCTTTGGTGTGTGTGTGTTTCCAAACAAAGACCAGTTGCGCTCTGATGTTGGTGGGATTTGGAGGATGATGGAGGCAACAGGGGAAAGAGCCTCAGATCCACAAAGTTCCTTCCACCAGGTGGCTGATGAGACATGTTGGCACGACTGCCATATTGCATCTCCATCCCAAAGCCGTTGCTTGGAAATGTACTTTGCCAGACTGCCAAGAACCTTGCCCTCATCCAGGCTAAGGTGGCGAGACATGGTTGTGATGACACCATAGGCCTTGTAGATCTCTGCACCAGACAGGTGGCTCTTGCCAGCATACTTGGGGTCCAACATGTACACTGTGGCATGGGATGGGCTTCAGGCAGAAGTCCTCACGCTTTTTTAAATGTATTTCAGAACTGCATTTTCCTCTGCTTGGAGCAACAGTGAAGTGGGCAGGGCAGTAACAATTTCTTCTCTTACATCTGCAAGCAGAGTCTGAACATTAGACAGGATGCTATTGTCTCCTTCAAACTGTGCGATGGCTACTGCTATAGGTTTCAGGAGTTTCAGGCTGCTTACCACTCTCTCCGAAAATACATAATCCAGGAGGATCCTCTTGATGGGGCTGTCCCTATCGGCAGACTGTGATATGGCCATTTCTTGGAGAGACTCCTTCCCCCCCAGGAGACTGTCAAACATGATGACAATACCACCCCAACGGGTGATGCTGGACATCTTCAATGTGGTGCTCTTATTCTTCTCACTATGTTTGGTGAGGTAGGTTGCTGCTATAACTTGATGACCCTTCACATACCTAACCATTTCCTTGGCTCTCTTGTAGAGTGTATCCATTGTTTTCAGTGCCATGATGTTCTTGAGGAGCAGATTCAATGCATGAGCAGCACAGCAAATGGGTGTCATGTGAGGGTAGGACTCCTCCACTTTAGACCAAGCAGCCTTCATGTTCGCAGCATTGTCTGTCGCTAGTGTAAATACCTTCTGTGGTCCAAGGTTATTGATGACTGCCTTCAGCTCATCTGCAATGTAGAGACCGATGTGTCTGTCCCTTGTGTCTGTGCTCTTGTAGAATACTGGTTGAGGGGTGGAGATGATGTAGTTAATTATTCCTTGCCCACGAACATTTGACCACCCATCAGAGATGATTGCAATACAGTCTGCTTTCTCTATGATTTACTTGACCTTCACTTGAACTCTGTTGAACTCTGAATCCAGCAAATGAGTACATAAAGCATGTCTGGTTGGAGGGGTGTATGCTGGGCGAAGAACATTCAGAAATCTCTTCCAATACACATTGCCTGTGAGCATCAAAGGTGAACCAGTTGCATACACAGCTTGAGTAAGACATTCATCAGCATTTCTCTGACTACGTTCCTCCATTGAGTAAAAAAAACTTCTGATTCTAGGAGGACCATGAGATGCTGCGATCGATAAGGTGTCTGATTCATTATTTTCACCTCAAATAGAGGTAGAGGGACTTTTGCCAGTGGTTGCTTGTTGTGAGCGCTGAGGGAACTTTATGCACTTGGCCAGATGATACTGCATCTTTGTTGCATTCTTCACATATGATTTGGCACAGTATTTGCAGTGAAATGTCTCCACACATCAGATAGTGCCTGTGGCATTTTCCTGTAAAGATGAGAAAAAAATGAGTAAATAATCACCCAAATCAATTCCATGTACAGATAAATAGTTAAGCAGTTAGATTAAACAACTCCTTTGTAAGATAAATGTTTTAAAATGAAACGTATGGAAACAGGTGAATTAACACTCCTCAGTTAGCAGGCTCAAACAAGCTGAAACCCAATTGGTAGCAAAAACTACCTAGCAGAAATTGTTAACAGTTAGAAATTATTTAAACACACTTTGCACTTTGCACTTTGTAGGCTACTATTTACTAGTTAACATAAAATCATGTATGTCATATAAAATATATTCACCCCACCAAGTATTGTATTCAAAACTTACCAGAAAGCATGTAGTCCTTGGCTCAGACAGTGTAGTAGTGTGGGCTCAATAGCATCTCATTAGTGTGCAAGGTCTTGAGTATCAGCTGTCCATGTGATGGAAGAATGCACTGTGCATGCCGAGGGTTGCAATTCCAATTAATTGGGGATAGTTTAACCAAATATGCCACAATACCTATAATTGACTTAGGTGTATCCCACAACAAAAAGTTCAGTTATAAGCTAACTTTTTTTAATGAATTCAAGCAAAGTTCCCCAAAATCCCGGGCTTAACTTTTCAGGAAAACTTTCAGGAAAAATTCTTGACATTTACCGGAAAGTTTCTGACCCTTTTGCAACCCTAGTCAAGACCCTGGCGAGGGCGACCAGCATGCAGATGCTTGGTTTCTGACAGTTTGTGCAGAAATTCTTCGGTTGTGAAAATTCACAGTTTCATCAGCTGTCTGGGTGGCTGGTCTCGCAGGTGAAGAAGCTGGATGTGGAGGTCCTGGGCTGGCGTGGTTATACGTGGTCTACGGTTGTGAGGCTGGTTGGACTTACTGCCAAATTCTTTAAAACAATGTTGGAGGCGGCTTATGGTAGAGAAATTTACATTAAATTCTCTGGCAACAGCTCAAATGGACATTCCTGCAGTCAGCATGCCAATTGCAAGCTCTCTCAAAACTTGAGTCATCTGTGGCATTGTGTTGTGTGACAAAACTGCACATTTTAGAGTGGACATTTATTGTCCCCAGCACAAGCTTCTTGATATGCCACACTTGTAAGGTGGATGGATTTTCTTGGCAAAGAATAAATGCAAACTAATAGGGATGTAAAAAAAATTGTGTCCCCCAACCCTCTCCTTTATCTACTACAGTGTCCCCAACCCACTCCTTTATCTACTAGCGTCCCCCAACCCTCTCCTTTATCTACTACTGTGTCCCCAACCCTCTCCTTTATCTACTACAGTGTCCCCCAACCCTCTCCTTTATCTACTACAGTGTCCCCAACCCTCTCCTTTATCTTCTACAGTGTCCTCAGCCCTCTCATTTATCTACTACAGTGTCCCCCAACCCACTCCTTTATCTACTACAGTGTCCCCCAACCCTCTCCTTTATCTACTACAGTGTCCCCAACCCTCTCCTTTATCTACTACAGTGTTCCCAACCCTCTCCTTTATCTACTACAGTGTCCCCAACCCTCTCCTTTATCTACTACAGTGTCCCCAACCCTCTCCTTTATCTACTACAGTGTCCCCCAACCCTCTCCTTTATCTACTACAGTGTTCCCAACCCTCTCCTTTATCTACTACAGTGTCCCCCAACCCTCTCCTTTATCTAATACAGTGTCCCCCAACCCACTCCTTTATCTACTACAGTGTCCCCAACCCTCTCCTTTATCTACTACAGTGTCCCCAACCCTCTCCTTTATCTACTACAGTGTCCCCCAACCCCCTCCTTTATCTAATACAGTGTTCCCAACCCTCTCCTTTATCTACTACAGTGTTCCCAACCCACTCCTTTATCTACTACAGTGTCCCCCAACCCTCTCCTTTATCTACTACAGTGTTCCCAACCCTCTCCTTTATCTACTACTGTGTCCCCCAACCCTCTCCTTTATCTATTACAGTGTCCCCCAACCCACTCCTTTATCTACTACAGTGTCCCCCAACCCTCTCCTTTATCCCAGTGTTCCCAACCCTCTTTTATCTACTACAGTGTCCCCCAACCCACTCCTTTATCTACTACAGTGTCCCCCAACCCCCTCCTTTATCTACTACAGTGTCCCCCAACCCACTCCTTTATCTACTACAGTGTCCCCCAACCCTCTCCTTTATCTACTACAGTGTTCCCAACCCTCTCCTTTATCTACTACAGTGTCCCCCAACCCACTCCTTTATCTACTACAGTGTCCCCCAACCCCTCCTTTATCTACTACAGTGTCCCCCAACCCACTCCTTTATCTACTACAGTGTCCCCCAACCCTCTCCTTTATCTACTACAGTGTTCCTGTTCTGCCTCCAAGACAAGATTCATGACAATAAACGGCAACCTGCGACGTGTTAAAGATCCAATGCAGCGTTTATTTCCATATCAAATCCCTTCTGGGTAACAATTTAAGTACCTTACTGTGATTGTTCTCAATTAAAATGGTCAAAAGAAACAAAAATAGCCTCTTATCAAAGAGAAATTCACATACATATTTCTCTGTTTCATGATCACAATCTAAAAATTAAAGGTATATTTTAAATGACCAGTATAATGTGTACAACTGCAATACATTTAACTTACGACATGCAACTTCACACACACACACACACACACACACACACACACACACACACACACACACACACACACACACACACACACACACACACACACACACACACACACACACACACACACACACACACACACACACACACACACACACACACACACACACACACACACACACACACACACGCACACAGTGTTTCGTGTGCTGCTGGTTCTGGTCAGAGTGGTGCAGGGTGCAGCAGGCAGCACTGGCTCTGTGCTCCAGTTCCATTCTCCATGTCTATGAGCAGCAGAGGGGTGTGTGTGTGGTGTTCTATTATCTCCTCCACTCCTGGGAAACTCTGCAGCAGCAACACAGATTTGAAAGAGCCATCGGTTAGTTATTGATGTGTTATGGGTTGGCATTTATCTACATGAACTCTGCAGAGTGGTCAAAGCCTCAGTCATACAATCTGATTTTTAACCTAACCACCTAATGCCTAACTTTAAAATACGATTTTTTAATGATATAGACAAATTTGACTTTGCAGCTGGCCCGACTAGCGGAAATCGCACAGTTCTGCCTCCAGGGCAAAATTCATGACAATAAACGTCAACCTGTGATGTGTTAAAAAATCCAATGCAGCCGTTTTTCTCTCAATATCAACATTTCTGGGTAACAGTGAAGTACCTTACTGTGATTGTTTTCAATTAAAATGGTTGAAAAAAATGGCTTCTTTAGCAAAGAGCAATTTCTCAAGGAAGAATTTAGCTAGGACTGTCTGGGAGTGGTCTGAGTGGGGAGGGGAAAAGAGGTTTAGAACTCTTTTTTTATTGGTCTATTAACTAATTTACTGCCTGGTAAAACTTCCGCAAAAAAAAATCCCACAAAAACTTCAGGTGACCTTTTCAAACAGGTCATACACAAAAATGGCACCATTTTCACAATTTCAACGTAGAAATATATGAAAAACACAGGAAAATCATATTTTTTTCTGAGTCCCAGATCTGTTTGTAAACTGTAAGCTAATTTAGATAAAAGCACCTGCTAGCTAGATGACCAATGTTTTTAATTGCATTTGCATGCTAAGCTGAAATTCTGTGGCCTGGCTGGTCTAGTGGTAATGGCACTGTCACATAGTGTGGGCAAAGGTTATAATCCCTTTGACACAACCTCTATCTTTCCCTACTGTCATCCCCTCAACATCTGTTCAATAAAATCATGAAACAAATAGAATAAAAAGAAGTCAAATTCTTGTTTGTGAGTGAATCCTGACAGAGCGGAGAGAGGAGGCTGTTTGTTTACCTCGCTACCCATGAGGCCGGTGCCCAGGTGGTATGTGTTGCCTTGGTGACGTATCTGGATGTTGTAGACCTTGCCTTGGTTCAGCACCATGAGGGTGTAGGGCTGCTCAGAAGAACCCTTGGAACTGTCCCTCACCAGAAACGCTCCATCCTGAAACACACACAGCTACGTTGATACACAAACTGTGTGTGTTTGCGTGTGTGTTAGTGAAGCCCGCGAGGGGAGGGGGATTCCTGACCTTGTTAACCCATCTGAGAGATGCTTCAGCCTGGCCTCTGGTCACCAGTCCTCCATACCACTCAGGATCAATGTCCTGCACAAAGCAGGGAACAGCAACAGACCAACAGTGTTAGAATGCAAAAAAAATAAAGAGAAACCCCATTGTGTCTAGTTCCACATGGTGGTTGGGCAGGAACAACTAGCAGGCTGTTCAAAAACAAGAGTAAAACAGCACTCTAGCCCGCACACACCGGTCTCCTCTCGTGTGAGTTTTTAGACTTGTTTTTGAGTGCTGTTAAGTTCTTAGGCACGGTACCTATGGGGTGTTTCTGCATGGTTATATTTGGTAGGTTTTGTGTGTGGACCCTAAGACCGTTTCGCTACACTCGCAATAGCATCTGCTAACCATGTGTATGTGACCAATAAAATGTGATTTGATTTGAAGAGAAGTGTGGTCATGACCCTAGTGTTTGTATACTGCAACAGTGCTATCTTTTGGCCAGTGACACTAACTACATACTGTCATGATGTTGGCCTCTTTGGGTATAGCAAGCCCATCCCCCTCTCCCTGCCTCCCCCTTTCCTCCTTCAACTAGGCTGCTGGGGTCAAAGAGACGTCATAAATTCCTGAGAATCTCCTCATGGACACACAGTATAGAGAGAGTACATTTTCATGGAGAACAAAGGAATTCCTTCCACCTCACAGAACTTGAGGTACGAACAAATTTCATGTTCCGGAGAAAGTATAAAAGATCGGTGAAGAATCCAGCTACGAACTGGTCCGTTTGTCACAACTTGGGGAAGCTCATGGGAGACGGTGTGGCCACATTACCATAATGCTGTTTATATATTAGCCTCAGATATGAGGTTTACATCTAATTGTTGTTTAAGATGAATGAGTGAGTATGATACTGTTTGTATACTTGTGTAATATGATTTTGGACTGTATAATGAAGAATAATACAATTCCCTTTTGATTTGAAATAAATCAGAGGACCGCCCCTGAGCCCAGTTAGGGTCAGGCATCCTGGGAAAGCCCTCTTCGGCCCTTCCGAATAAAACCCCCACTCGGGTTTTCAATCAGCAGACCGAGCTTACCTCAATTACGAGATGGCTGAAGGTTGCAGACCATGTTTTTCTACATTAGGAAGACAAAGGTTGTAGACCATTGCTGAATCTTTTAACCATACCACGTGGTTAAACTCTTAGACTATTGATACCGTCAGAATAAGAACGAGTCTTTGATATTAATTACTAGTCTGCAGCTAGGAATTTGAAGAACGACAACCGCCAAAACACGCATTCTATAACGAATGTCACTCTGAACAATCCACTCTAACCACAACTGAGAGAGAGAGGGAGAGTCGGACAATTCTACAAAAGAAATGAACTTTTCACCAGCGATCAAGACGACATGCTGAGCGTAAAAATATATATTGATTGCATTTGTTCCCGAATGAGTGAGTGTTCATGTGCAAAGGATTAGCATTTCAATTGTTATAATTATCACTCTGTTGTGACTTCTTTGTCGACCCCCTCTTCCCCTTTAGTCTAACAAGCCGCCATGCCGGTTTAGCCCACTAGGGCACATTCTCCTATCATTTCTTGTAACCACATTTACCTTGTTTGTTTATGCATTTCTGTGGATTTTTATTTTTATTTAACTAGGCAAGTCAGTTAAGAACAAATTCTTATTTTCAATGACGGCCTAGGAACAGTGGGTTAACTGCCTGCTCAGGGGTAAAAGGACAGCTTTGTACCCCGCAACTCAGGGATTTGAACTTGCAACCTTTCAGTTACTAGTCCAACACTTTAACCACTAGGCTACCGAGTGATTTCTTAGTTAGTAATAAATAAATTATTTAAGACAATTGATGTATGGATGACTCATAGTGAAGACTGGGTTTGTGCAGATAACCAACAATTTACGACGTTTGGAATGAGACTAACGTGAGGTAAAGAAAATAATTAATTAATTCGAAGACTAATAAATCAGATAAAATATAAAGTTATTTTAGGAAATTATAACTTTGTAATCTGAATATTTTTCCTTTGTCACGGCTTTCGTTGTGGGAAGGAGGAGCGGACCAAAATGCAGCGTAGTTTTGATTCATTTTATTAAATACGGAAACTATACACGATAAACTAACAAAATAACAAACCTGCGAAAAACAAAAACAAAACACAGAGACAGGAACAATCACCCACAAACACACAGTGAAACCCAGGCTACCTAAATATGGTTCCCAATCAGAGACAATGACTAACACCTGCCCCTGATTGAGAACCATATCAGGCAAAACACAGAAATAGACAAACAAGACATCCAACATAGAATGCCCACTCAGATCACACCCTGACCAATCAAAACATAGAAACATACAAAGTAAACTATGGCCAGGGCGTGACATCCTTGGTGCCCCGACTTCCTAGTAATTACGGTTACATGATTAATCAGTCTAATCGCGTAATAACTAATTACAGAGAATCTTTGATAAAACTATCAGTCTTCAGTTAATGATAGTAAAGACACAACAATACACTTGATCATTCTCATTAAAATGTAGGAGTATATTACATGTATAATATACATATTACATGTATAATATTGTATGTTGATATGTAAATAACGTTTGAAAAGTAGTATGGCTGGTATGGATTGCATAAATGCTCTGCTGGTGTAAATCTACTGATGTAAAAAGGGTGTTTGATTGATCTGCTCACCTTCTCTGTGCCTGGCATTGTGTTGGGGACCATTGAAGGAGGTTTACTGGAGCTGGGTCTGTTAGTAGAGAAGATATGCTAGTACAACATGTTAGGAGAATTGGCTCCATCTTCATCTCATTAGTCCAAAGTGAATTATTCTCTTTGAATTCTCACTCTGAATTTACTGAAGGAACATGAACAGGTAAAAACAACATTATTTTAATTGTTTTCATCAAGACTGTCTTTCAATAGAAAACCAAGAAGGGGAAGAAGCACCTTCAGACTGTTGAGTTACAGCCAAGGGGTTAATGAGAATGGAGAGGTCTGGGTGAGGCTACCTATAGTCAGGTGGCTTTGGGCCCTTTAGTTGAGGTGGCTTCAGTATGGCGGGCTGGGGAGAGCTGAATGGACTGCACTCTCCTGGACACCATGGGTAGTCACCAAACAGACAAGAAAATCAGAAAATCAGAAGTTAGGCAAAACATTGCATTCTCAACCTGCAAGTCAAGAGTAGCCATAATTGTAGGCAATCTGTCCGTTCTGTAGTTTACATTTCTTTGTCTTTGCAAGGCAACTTTAGTATATAACATAAGGGGTTCTCAACACATTGACAACGCCTTTCTAATTGCCCATTGGGGATTAATATTTAATTGAATTGAAAAGACTTGACCTGAATAAACAGACTAGGAGGCTAAATCAACAGGACAACAGACAGTTGGCATAGTTACTTGTAGGAGTTGTTTTGGTGTTTGCGTGATGTTGTTTCTTGGTGGGAGCGGGCTGTCCAGGCTTCTTGCTTCGGTCGACCATGGGGACAGAAGGGCCTGTTGGGGATGGGGGAGGAAGATGTGTCTCAAACGAACCACTAAAAAGCATTCAAAGAAGTGATCTGATGATGTTGCTTTAATTGAACTAAGGTAGGAAAAAACATGGAATTAGATTAGGCCAAGACAGCTCTAGTCATTTCAATTCTATGGTTTTACCTACCTTGAATGCCACCTCATAGAATGCACTGATTGTCCGATTAGGTAGGAGTGTCTGCTAAATTACTCGAATGTCATCTGTCCTGATTTTCTGGCCTCATCATACATCTGTGAGCTTAATCTACCTCTAAACCAGGGTTTCCCCAACTCGGTCCTGGGCCCCCCCTGGGTGCACGTTTTGGTTTTTGCCCTAGCACTACACTGCTGATTCAAATAACCAACTCATCAGCAAACTTTTATTATTTGAGTCAGCGGTGTAGAGCTAGGATAAAAACCAAAACGTGCACCTGGGGGGGCCCAGGACCGAGTTGGGGAAACTCTGCTCTAAATCACTAGCCTCCTGTTCCTTATTTTTCATGGTCCTGATCACTCAATTACCTGCAGCTTTGAATGGCCTCTGAGGGGAGGGGTCTAGTCTGGATGTGGGAGGTCTGGCCAGCTAGAGGGAGCGAGAGAAAGAGAGTGCGGGGAAGAGAGTGCCCGAGAGCAGGCGAGAGTTGGAATATTAATTAACAATGATTGATCTCAGAAAGAGAGGAGGATGGTAACACGAAAGAAAGAGCGGCTGAAAAGGTTAAAGGTTAGTGGTATGAAAAGATGGGGGCTGTAAAGAAGACAGGATGAAAACAGTGATTGTGTAATGAAGACTATGATGAAGAAGAAACTTACTGTGTTGTGGCTCTTGGCCAGAGCCTGAGGACCAGGGCGCTGGGGTGGTCTCGGAATCCTTCCAGTAGGAAGAGTTCCTGACAGACCTCCACGCACGGAATCTACACACACACACACACACACACACACACACACACACACACACACACACACACACACACA
>NC_088220.1:16280994-16333494 GCF_036934945.1 Oncorhynchus masou masou | reverse complement strand
TTCTTAATGCATGCAAATGAGCAGGGTCTGAGCGCTGATCCAGGACCAGTTTTGGCTTTTAGATTATAGTGAATGGACCAGGAGGACCTGGTCCTAGATCAGCAGTCCTACTGATTTGAGGTTAGAGTTTTGGGACAGTAACCGATAGGTTGCTGGATTGAATCCCCTAGTTGACAAGGTAAAATTATGTCATTCTGCCCCTGAGAAGGCAGTTAACCCACTGTTCCCCGGTAGGCCGTCATTGTAAATAAGAATATGTTCTTAAGTGACTTGCCGAGTTACCAGTTTTTTCCAACTGCTTACACACAGCATCTTTTCATGTCACACGATTTCTGAAACCTTTCACTCAAAGTGCAAAACTACGCACCAAATATCCAAAACCATAAGCTATTTCTCAGCCTTTGACTCAGTTGTCAATTGCATAAAACACTTTTTTCAAAACACTACACACAATTCTCTACCTAAAACACAAACATCTAACAGGAAGTGACTTGCTTTCCTTTTCCAAACACAACCAATCAAAATGCTACACTTATTCACCCGGTCACCACACACTCCTCACATGTGCAAACACTAGTAGCTTAACTGATCACTAACCAATCACTGCTTTACTGTCGTATAGGCCTACAAATAGGTCAAAGGTCAGATGACCTGTTTTGAACAATGGATGCCAACAATGGACAGAGAGCAAGAGGAGTAGGAGGGAGAGGAAGAGGAAAAAGAGGACGAGGGCAAAGAAGAGAAGGAAGGAGATGAGATGCCATCTCTGATGAGATTAGGGCAACACTTGTTGATCATGTGATCAACCACGGTTTGACCATGAGAGAGGCTGGACTGAGAGTCCAGCCCAACTTGAGTCGATTTACAGTGGCGTCCATAATTCGAACCTTCAGAAATGAGGACAGGTATGCAACTATAGCCTTCCATTTACTGCACTGCATTGAATGAATGAGGTTGGTTTTCATGCTGTACTACATTGAATGAATGAGGTTGGTTATCATGCTGTACTACATTGAATGAATGAGGTTGGTTATCATGCTGTACTACATTGAATGAATGAGGTTGGTTATCATGCTGTACTACATTGAATGAATGAGGTTGGTTTTCATGAATGAATGAGGTTGGTTATCTGTACTACATTGAATGAATGAATGAGTTGGTTATCATGCTGTACTACATTGAATGAATGAGGTTGGTTATCATGCTGTACTACATTGAATGAATGAGGTTGGTTATCATGCTGTACTACATTGAATGAATGAGGTTGGTTTTCATGCTGTACTACATTGAATGAATGAGGTTGGTTATTATGCTGTACTACATTGAATGAATGAGGATGGTTATCATGCTGTACTACATTGAATGAATGAGGTTGGTTTTCAAGCTGTACTACATTGTTTTGTACATTGTTTACAGTTCCTATGCTGAACACATACTGTGTTTGATTTCTGTACAGAGTGGAAAGGCAAAGACATCTTGGAGGACGAGGATGCTTGTTTACGTATGTACAAGAAACTGTCATTATAAATGTGGTTTTGGCCAACAATGCAATTAGGATTTGAGAGATAAGAGAGCATATCTTGAATAATGACACCATATTTAACAACATCAATGCTGTAAGCCTGTTGACCATACAACGCATCCTCCAATGGCACAGAGTGACGATGAAACAACTTTACAAGGTGCCATTTGAGAGAAACTCTGACAGAGTCAAGAATATGCGACATGACTTTGTAGAGGTATGTATGCAACACTACTTCCTGTACTTCAGACATACCATATTTACTCATCTGTATATCATTTTGTCTGTTACAGAGAGTATTGGAGCTGGATGCCCATGTAATTCGCCATTAATTTATTTATGTGGATGAGGTTGGCTTCAACCTCACCAAAACCAGGCGCCGCGGAAGAAATGTAATAGGACAGAGGGCAATTACCAATGTCCCTGGACAGCGTGGGGGTAATATAACTGTGTGCTGCCATCACTCAAAATGGGGTCCTCCATCTCAATGCCACACTGGGTCCGTACAACACCGGCCATATGCTCACTTTTCTGGATGCAATTTACACAATGCTTGTCCCTGATCCAGATCAGGAGCCTGCTAGATTTGTCATTTTTATGGGACAATGTTAGTTTTCACCGGGCTGTTCTGGTCCAAAACTGGTTTGCCACCCATCCACAATTTGTAGTTTTGTAACTACCCCCATATTCACCTGTTCTAAACCCCATAGAGGAATTCTTCTCAGCCTGGCGCTGGAAAGTGTAAGATCGTCAACCCTATGCCCGCATGTCGCTTCTCCAGGCAATGGAGGACGCATGTGGGGACACAGAGGTTGCCTCTGTCCAAGGTTGGATACGCCAGGATGCTAGGAGATACTTCCCTCCATGTGGGGACATAGAGGTTGCCTCTGTCCAAGGTTGGATACGCCACGCTAGGAGATACTTCCCTCCATGTGGGGACATAGAGGTTGCCTCTGTCCAAGGTTGGATACGCCAGGACGCTAGGAGATACTTCAATACCATGTTTGGCAAGAGAAAACGTATCTTGTGATGTGGACGAAGTGTTGTGGCCAGACTCAGGCCGGAGAAGAGATGAAGCGTAACTTAGCACTGGTGACTGCCCCCCCCCCACCAATTCCTGGACTACCCCCCCAGGACCCCACACACACAATTGTGTTCTTTACTGTATTCTAAAGAGTATACTTTTGGTTTACATATGTTTATGGTTTTGTTGTATGCTACTGTATACAACAGTAATGTTTGGCCTAATAAATATTTTCTGTTTCTACATTGCATTGGTGTTTACAGTGTACTTGTTACCCCTCTCAGCAGATTACTTTCACTGTAGAACATTGTATTGAAATGTAGATATAAGCCTATGAAAGACCAAAGAGCTTTAGATTTAGAACAACAGTGTTTACATGGTATATCCAAAAATGTACTATTATGAAAGCAGTGTTTGCCATTTGATGCAAATGCCTCATTCTGACATGTGTTTATGGCATTTTGAATGCAGTGATACATTTTGAAGCAGATTTGAGGCATTTTGCATTTTGTGTGTGCAGTTTTGGGAATTGTGTGTAGAGTTTTGAATAAAAGGAGACAGTTTTGAAAACTTGTGTAAGCAGTTGGAAAAAATTGTAAATAAATACAATACTCTGAGAGGCATCAAACAGGCCCTGATCTGTTTCATATCAGCTGCTGGCATTCATATGGGAAATTTAGTACTAAATCAAAATCACAAGAA
Organism: Oncorhynchus masou masou; assembly: GCF_036934945.1. NCBI lineage: Eukaryota > Metazoa > Chordata > Actinopteri > Salmoniformes > Salmonidae > Oncorhynchus > Oncorhynchus masou. Next base: position 16,330,246 of record NC_088220.1, on the reverse strand, counting down.
AGATGAGAATTGAATGCTGATGAAGCACTGATGTTAAGAGCTGCATTATCTACAGAAGAACATGGGTCATGAAGTGTCCTCGCTTACCCTATTCATATAGTCGGCTAGACTACGTGCGTTCCACCCCATCACCTCTGACCTGGAGGGAACACTGTCAAAACTCATCGTCTTCTTCTGTCCAAAGCTTTCCAAAGATTTGTCTTAGTAAGCCTTGAGTCCAAGGCTCTTCTAGATCCAAGGATATTCTTCTAGATCCAGGGCTCTTCTTCTAGATCCAAGGCTCTTCTTCTAGACCCAAGGCTCTTCTGTTGGTAAAGTCCAAGGCTCTTGTCTTAGTAGGTCCAATGTTTTTGTCTTGGAATGGTCCACAGTTTTTAGTAAAGTCCAAGGTTTTTCTCAAGTGTAAGTAAGGTCCAGGGCTTTGGCTTTCCTCCTTGACAATTCACACAAGGGAATCAGATCCACACTCCAGGAAACCTCAGTGAATGTAGACAGGAGATAACAGTAAGTCTCCTGTCAGTCTCGTGATGGGCATTAGCTGCTACACAATGCTCATCCTTTTAGCCATATATGTGGAGAGATAAATACTTAGCATTAGTTTAATGGTGATGGTACTGTTTCTACAGGCCTCCCTGGTGTCTCTGTAACTGTGAGGAGGCAGGACTTCAGTTTGTCACCCACTGCCTTTCCTGTCACAGGCAGCCAAAAGAGGATGTCTTGTAGGCCACAGAGGCTGTAAAGAAGAGAAGAAAGAGTTTTGTTCCAAATGGCCCACTATCAGCCCTGGACCAATGTAGTTTCCTATATAGCAAATAGGGTGGCATTTGGGACGCAAACCTAGAGCTAGCCTGCTTCACTGTGTAGGCCTGTAGACAAGCCATCTCTATACTTAGCCACTCAACATCAGCTTCTAAATGTATCTTGACCCATGTGACTTTAAATGTTATATCAATATGCATTAAATCAGGCCTGTACTAAGATCATTGTATTTGACACTGATCTGGTCCTTTATTGTATGGTCCTCTCTCTCTGCATCAGACCAGCTGCTATGTGTCGATCTAACACTACATTTCAGACTGATATGTGTTTTCAAACACAGACACCTAGCTACAGTTGCTAGTCTCACTCTCATTGGACCCTCCTCTTGTAAGATTGTTTAGGACAGAAAGACAGTTTGCGCCTCCTTTACTGTATATTAGATTGAGTTTAATATCTGCCCAGCAACAGTTATTATTAGATGATATGTGATTGTGTCCTGAGTCTACGGCTGTGTTTAGACATGCAGCCCAATTCTCATCATTGTTTCACTAATCCCTTTTAACCAATCAGATCAGCTCTGAAAAATATGTGAAAAGATCTGATGTGATTGGTCAAAATGTATTTTTTATTTTTTATTTCACCTTTATTTGACCAGGTAGGCAAGTTGAGAACAAGTTCTCATTTACAATTGCGACTTGGCCAAGATAAAGCAAAGCAGTTCAACACACACAACAACACAGAGTTACACATGGAGTAAAACAAACATACAGTCAAATATACAGTAGAAAAATAAGTCTATATACAATGTGAGCAAATGAGGTGAGATAATGGAGGTAAAGGCAAAAAAAGGCCATGGTGGCGAAGCAAATACAACATAGCAAGTAAAACACTATAGAAAATAGATAGAAAATACCAATTAGTGGGAAAAAGATGAGAATTGGGCTGCCTGTTATGTACTTGAGTGAAGACCCAAAAGCGGTTTTAACAGAAAACAGAGTTCTTTAATGAAAAAACAGGAATGGCATAAATCCTCTTCCAACGTGGTCAATGGAACAAAAGAACGTTAGTATAATGCAGGATGCACCTGCCAGGCAGACTCCGACAGGATAGGACAAGGTGGAAGCAAACGCGACGACAGCTTGCTTCTGGCATCAAAAAACACAAACAAGAATCAGACACTGAAAGTAGCAGGAACAGAGAGAGAAATAGAGACCTAATCAGAGGGGAAGAGAGAACAGGTGTGGAAGAGTGAATGAGCTAGTTAGAGGAGATGTAGAACAGCTGAAGAATGAGAGACAGAGAAGGTAACCTAAAAAGACCAGCAGAGAGAGACAGAGTGAAGAGAAAGGACAGGAACAGACATAACAAGACATGACAGTACCCCCCCACTCACCGAGCGCCTCCTGGCGCACTCGAGGAGGAAACCTGGCGGCAACGGAGGAAATCATCGATCAGCGAACGGTCCAGCACGTCCCGAGAGGGAACCCAACTCCTCTCCTCAGGACCGTACCCCTCCCAATCCACTAGGTACTGATGACCACGGCCCCGAGGGCGCATGTCCAAAATCTTACGAACCCTGTAGATGGGTGCGCCTCGACAAGGATGGGGGGGGAGGGACGAGCGGGGCGCGAAGAACGGGCTTAACACAGGAGACATGGAAGACCGGGTGAACGCGAAAGATAGCGCGGGAGAAGAAGTCGCACTGCGACAGGATTAATGACCTGAGAAATACGGAACGGACCAATGAACCGCGGGGCCAACTTGCGAGAAGCTGTCTTAAGGGAAGGTTCTGAGTGGAGAGCCATACTCTCTGACCGCAACAATATCTAGGACTCTTGGTCCTACGCTATTAGCGGCCCTCACAGTCTGCGCCCTATTACGGCAAAGTGCCGACCTGACCCCCTTCCAGGTGCGCTCGCAACGCTGGACAAAAGCCTGAGCGGAGGGGACGCAGGACTCGGCGAGCTGAGATGAGAACAGCGGAGGCTGGTACCCGAGGCTACACTGAAAAGGGGATAGACCGGTAGCAGACGAGGAAGCGAGTTGTGGGCGTACTCTGCCCAGGGGAGCTGTTCTGACCAAGACGCAGGGTTACGAAAAGAAAGACTGCGTAAAATGCGACCAACAGTCTGATTGGCCCGTTCGGCTTGGCCGTTAGACTGGGGATGAAAGCCGGACGAGAGACTGACGGAAGCCCCAATCAATCCCTCCAAAATTGAGACGTGAACTGCGGGCCTCTGTCGGAAACGACGTCAGACGGAAGGCCATGAATTCGGAAAACATTCTCGATAATGATCTGAGCCGTCTCCTTAGCAGAAGGGAGCTTAGCGAGAGGAATGAAATGAGCCGCCTTAGAGAATCTATCGACAACCGTAAGAATAACTGTCTTCCCCGCTGATGAAGGCAGTCCGGTGATAAAATCTAAAGCGATGTGAGACCACGGTCGAGAGGGAATGGGAAGCGGTCTGAGACGGCCGGCAGGAGGAGAGTTCCCAGATTTAGTCTGCGCGCAGACCGAACAAGCGGCGACAAATCGACGCGTCACGTTCCCGAGTGGGCCACCAGAAACGCTGGCGAATGGAAGCGAAACCCCGAACGCAACTTGGCAGAGTGGGCCCACTGAAGAACGGCCGGACTAGTAGGAACGGGAACGAACAGAAGGTTCCTAGGACAAGCTCGCGGCGACGGAGTGTGAGCGAGTGCTTGCTTTACCTGCCTCTCAATTCCCCAGACAGTCAACCCGACAACACGCCCGTCAGGGAGAATCCCCTCGGGGTCGGTGGAGACCTCAGAAGAACTGAAGAGACGAGATAAAGCATCAGGCTTGGTGTTTTTGAGCCCGGACGATAAGAAATAACAAACTCGAAACGAGCGAAAAACAGAGCCCAACGAGCCTGACGCGCATTAAGTCGTTTGGCTGAACGGATGTACTCAAGGTTCCTATGGTCAGTCCAAACGACAAAAGGAACGGTCGCCCCCTCCAACCACTGTCGCCATTCGCCTAGGGCTAAGCGGATGGCGAGCAGTTCATCATAGTTACGTTCTGACGGCGATAAGCGATGAGAGAAAACGCGCAAGGATGGACCTTGCCGTCAGAGAGAGAAGCGCTGATGGCTCCCACGCCCACCTCTGACGCGTCAACCTCAACAACAAACTGTCTAGAGATGTCAGGTGTAACAAGAATAGGAGCGGATGTAAAACGATTCTTAAGAAGATCAAAAGCTCCCTGGGCGGAAACGGACCACTTAAAGCACGTCTTAACAGAAGTAAGGGCTGTGAGGGGAGCTGACACCTGACCGAAATTACGGATGAAACGACGATAGAAATTAGCGAAGCCCAGAAAGCGCTGCAGCTCGACGCGTGACTTAGGAACGGGCCAATCAATGACAGCCTGGACCTTAGCGGGATCCATCTTAATGCCCTCAGCGGAAATAACGGAACCGAGAAAAGGGACAGAGGCGGCATGAAAAATGCACTTCTCAGCCTTCACATAAAGACAGTTCTCCAAAAGGCGCTGGAGGACGCGTCGCACGTGCTGAACATGAATCGAGAGAGACGGAGAAAAAAATCAGGATATCGTCCATGTAAACGAAAACAAAAATGTTCAGCATGTCTCTCAGGACGTCGTTAACTAGTGCCTGAAAGACAGCTGGAGCGTTAACGAGGCCGAAAGGAAGAACCCGGTATTCAAAGTGCCCTAACGGAGTGTTAAACGCCGTCTTCCACTCGTCCCCCTCCCTGATGCGCACGAGATGGTAGGCGTTACGAAGGTCCAATTTGGTGAAAAACCTGGCTCCCTGCAGGATCTCGAAGGCTGAAGACATAAGAGGAAGCGGATAACGATTCTTAACTGTTATGTCATTCAGCCCTCGATAATCCACGCATGGGCGCAGGGACCCGTCCTTCTTCTGAACAAAAAAACCCCCGCTCCGGCGGGAGAGGAGGAGGAGACTATGGTACCGGCGTTGAGCGAAACCGACAAATAATCCTCGAGAGCCTTACGTTCGGGAGCCGACAGAGAGTATAATCTACCCCGGGGGGAGTAGTTCCCGGAAGGAGATCAATACTACAGTCATACGACCGGTGTGGAGGGAGAGAAGTGGCCTTGGAACGACTGAACACCGTGCGCAGATCGTGATACTCCTCCGGCACCCCTGTCAAATCGCCAGGCTCCTCCTGTGAAGTAGAGACAGAGGAAACAGGAGGGATAGCAGACATTAAACAGGTTACATGACAAGAAACATTCCAGGATAGGATAGTATTACTAGACCAATTAATAGAAGGGTTATGGCGCACTAGCCAGGGATGACCCAAAACAACAGGTGTAAAAGGTGAATGAAAAATTAAAAAAGAAATGGTTTCGCTATGATTACCAGAGACAGTGAGGGTTAAAGGCAGCGTCTCACGCTGAATCTTGGGAAACTTCCATCTAAAGCGAACAAGGCCGTGGGCTCCCTAACTGTCTGAGAGGAATGTCATGTTCCCGAGCCCAGGTCTCGTCCATAAAACAGCCCTCCGCCCCAGAGTCTATCAAGGCACTGCAGGAAGCAGATGAACCGGGCCAGCGGAGATGGACCGGAAAAGTAGTGCGTGATCCAGAAGGAGAGGCCTGAGTAGTTGCGCTCACCAGTAGCCCTCCTCTTACTGATGAGCTCTGGCTTTTACTGGACATGAGGTGACAAAATGACCAGCGGAGCCGCAGTAGAGACAGAGGCGATTGGTGATTCTCCGTTCCTTCTCCTTGGCCGAGATGCGGATACCCCCAGCTGCATAGGCTCAGCATCCGAGCCGGCGGAGGAGGGTGGCAGTGATGCGGCAGGTGGCAGTGATGTGGAGAGGGGAGCAGCGGAGAACGCGAGCTTGAGCTCCCAAGATCAAACCGCCTCTAGCGAGAACAGTGTTCCAACCTCGTGTGTTGTCACTTGAGGCAGCGAGAGTTCAATAGAATAATCCGTTATGGATCGCCCCTGACATAGGGAAGACCCCTGGAAGCTCCTCCCCAAAAACAGAGAAAACCCGTATCATCTCCTCCTTAAAGTCTTGATACTGGTTAATACCAGCCCTGCCTCCCAGACTTGGTCCGGTGGAGAGAAATGACGTAGGCGATGCGGGCTGCGCTCCTGGAGTAAGTGTTGGGCTGGAGAGAGAACCCACATCACACTAAGTGAGGAATGAGCACTCAGTGGGCTCCCCAGAGTAACACGGCGGGTTGTTGATCCTGGGCTGTCGGAAACCCTGGAAGTTGGATCGAGGTGGAGTTGGTGAACCTGTCTTGTGAGGTCGGAGACTTGGCCCAGGGTCTCAACGGCATGTCGAACAGTGTTCTGCCTAGCATCGCTGTCTCGTTGGTGGGTCCATTCTTGGTCTGATTCTTCTGTTATGTACTTGAGTGAAGACCCAAAAGGGTTTTAACAGAAAACAGAGTTCTTTAATGAAAAAACAGGAATGGCATAAATCCTCTTCCAACGTGGTCAATGGAACAAAAGAACGTTAGTATAATGCAGGATGCACCTGCCAGGCAGACTCCGACAGGATAGGACAAGGTGTAAGCAAACCGACGACAGCTTGCTTCTGGCATCAAAAAACACAAACAAGAATCAGACACTGAAAGTAGCAGGAACAGAGAGAGAAATAGAGACCTAATCAGAGGGGAAGAGAGAACAGGTGTGGAAGAGTTGAGCTAGTTAGAGGAGATGTAGAACAGCTGAAGAATGAGAGACAGAGAAGGTAACCTAAAAAGACCAGCAGAGAGAGACAGAGTGAAGAGAAAGGACAGGAACAGACATGTTCCAAACGCAGCCTATGTCTAATTTAGGCTGCTGCCTGTGTTCGATGTCTTATTCAGCCTGTTTTATTTGATTTGATATGCCTGTATTTGAAACCCAAACACACAAAAATAGAATGAAAATTGTATGTAGCTCTAAACCTCACAGGATGTTTTTCACACTCCAATATGGTGGCCAAATGGTCCACTTGGATCATGGCATTTCAATTGGAATATCTAGTTTACTGCATTTCTATGAACATGATCCAGGCCTGCAGACTGTTGTGATGGCACAGATAGCCAGCCCACCATCCAACTCAGTACTGAATCTGGTATCTCACACCAAGGTGAGAGAGGAGGGTAGAGGGGATGTTGTGGGGATCGAGGAGGGAAGGCTGATCAGGGCTGTCTGGGTATGAAGACAGCCATACCCCTGGGGGGTCCTAACAAAGCCTGACCTCCAGCTTCCAGTCTCCATCATATTGAGAGACATTCCTTTATACAGAGGTTGCAGCTGAATGGCACACATTACCTGTACCGTGAACTGCATTCAACCAGGGCCTGGATCTGGCTAAAAGTAGTGCACTGTATAGGAAATAAGGTTTGTGAAACCTAAGTAAGTTGAAAACAACGGATAGCCTCTAGAGAACAGTGTTCCAGTGTGTTGGTTGGTTGAGCCCCAGGGCCTCTAGAGAACAGTGTTCCATTGTGTTGGTTGGTTGAGCCCCAAGGCCTCTAGAGAACAGTGTTCCAGTGTGTTGGTTGGTTGAGCCCCAGGGCCTCTAGAGAACAGTGTTCCATTGTGTTGGTTGGTTGAGCCCCAAGGCCTCTAGAGAACAGTGTTCCAGTGTGTTGGTTGAGTCCCAGGGCCTCTAGAGAACAGTGTTCCAGTGTCTTGGTTGGTTGAGCCCCAAGGCCTCTAGAGAACAGTGTTCCAGTGTGTTGGTTGAGTCCCAGGGCCTCTAGAGAACAGTGTTCCATTGTGTTGGTTGGTTGAGCCCCAAGGCCTCTAGAGAACAGTGTTCCATTGTGTTGGTTGAGTCCCAGGGCCTCTAGAGAACAGTGTTCCAGTGTCTTGGTTGGTTGAGCCCCAAGGCCTCTAGAGAACAGTGTTCCAGTGTGTTGGTTGATTGAGCTCCAAGGCCTCTAGAGAACAGTGTTCCAGTGTGTTGGTTGAGCCCCAGGGCCTCTAGAGAACAGTGTTCAAGTGTGTTGTTTGAGCCCCAGGGCCTCTAGAGAACAGTGTTCCAGTGTGTTGGTTGAGACCCAGGGCCTCTAGAGAACAGTGTTCCAGTGTGTTGGTTGAGCTCCAAGGCCTCTAGAGAACAGTGTTCCAGTGTGTTGGTTGAGACCCAGGGCCTCTAGAGAACAGTGTTCCAGTGTGTTGGTTGAGACCCAGGGCCTCTAGAGAACAGTGTTCCAGTGTGTTGGTTGAGCTCCAAGGCCTCTAGAGAACAGTGTTCCAGTGTGTTGGTTGAGACCCAGGGCCTCTAGAGAACAGTGTTCCAGTGTGTTGGTTGAGACCCAGGGCCTCTAGAGAACAGTGTTCCAGTGTGTTGGTTGAGCTCCAAGGCCTCTAGAGAACAGTGTTCCAGTGTGTTGGTTGTGCCCCAGGGCCTCTAGAGAACAGTGTTCAAGTGTGTTGTTTGAGCCCCAGGGCCTCTAGAGAACAGTGTTCCAGTGTGTTGGTTGAGACCCAGGGCCTCTAGAGAACAGTGTTCCAGTGTGTTGGTTGAGCTCCAAGGCCTCTAGAGAACCGTGTTCCAGTGTGTTGGTTGAGACCAAGGGCCTCTAGGAACTATATTGGGTTCTGACAACACACATTCAATTATGATGTGTAGCCTAAAAGTGCAGCCATTTCTAGATCTGAAATGGGCCCTTGCATGGATACATATCCCTAACAACACGATATGGTTGTTGGCTCAACAATTAAATGTATGCATTTAAGTCAGGTCTTTAACCTGGATAGACACAGATATACTGTATTGTGTATGAACATAGCCTGTATTCCCATACAAAATATATAGTAGGCTACAGTGTGTATTGTTCCTACAGGGATACACTTGGTTGGCACTTCTGGGTAGGCCAATTCTCTATACCAACTTAGATGTCATAATATATTTATTTTGAAATAATAGATAGTATTTACAGTGCATTCGGAAAGTATTCAGACCCCTTGACTTTCTCCACATTTTGTTACGTTACAGCCTTGTTCTAAAATGTATTCAATTGTTTTTCCCCTCATCAACCTACACACAATACCTCATAATGACAAGTAAAAAACAGTGTTTTAGAAATCTTATTTCCATAAGTATTCAGACCCTTTGCTATCCACCTGTGGTAAATTCAATTGATTTGACATGATTTGGAAAGGCACACAACTGTCTATATAATGTCCCACAGTTGACAGTGCACGTCAGAGCAAAAACCAAGCCATGAGGTCGAAGGAATTGGTAGAGTGGCCAGACAGAAGCCACTACTCAGTAAAAGGCACATGACAGCCCGCTTGGAGTTTGCCAAAAGGCATCTAAAGGACTCTCAGACCATCTGATGAAACCAATATTTAACTCTCTTTGGCCTGGAGGAAACCTGGCACCTTCCCTACAGTGAAGCATGGTGGTGGCAGCATCATGCTGTGGGGATGTTTTTCAGCCTGGAGGAAACCTGGCACCTTCTCTACAGTGAAGCATGGTGGTGGCAGCATCATGCTGTGGGGATGTTTTTCAGCCTGGAGGAAACCTGGCACCTTCCCTACAGTGAAGCATGGTGGTGGCAGCAACATGCTGTGGGGATGTTTTTCAGCCTGGAGGAAACCTGGCACCTTCCCTACAGTGAAGCATGGTGGTGGCAGCATCATGCTGTGGGGATGTTTTTCAGTTTTTCACTACATTCCTAAATACAATTATGTACTTTTTACTCATTTTTACTCTCTACATGTTCTGACACCCAAAAGTACTTGTTACATTTTGACAGGAAAATGGTCCAATTCACACACTTATCTAGAAAACATCGCTGGTCATCCCTACTGCCTCTGATCTGTTAGACTATTTAAACACAAATGCTTTGTTTGTACATTATGTGTGAGTGTTGGAGTGTGCCCCTGGCTATCCATCAATAAACATACAAATACATCTGGTTTGTTTAATAGAAGGAATTTTAAATGATTTATACCTTTACTTTTGATACTTACGTACATTTGAGCAATTTTAGCAAAAAGTATATTTAAAACCAAATACTTTTAGACTTTTACTCAAGTAGTATTTTACTGGGTGACTTTCAATTTTACTTGAGTCATTTTCTATTAAGGTATCTTTACTTTTGCTCAAGTATGACAGTTGAGTACTTTTTCCACCACTGCTAACTACCAATCTAACAAGAGAAAGACAAATGATGCACTACCACATTTAGAAATTGCACCTGTTGTATTCTACTATTCTATTGCTCAATAGTACGTTGAGACCCCGACTGAGATTCTCATTTTTTTAAAGTAATAATTGGTTTGGGGCCCCCTAGAGACCGTGGGCCCTAAGCGACTGCTTATGTCACATATGCCTGGAACCGGCCCTGCGATTAGCAAGCATTAAAACAATACAATAAGATCTGAATAAATGTTAAAGCATTAAAAAAAAAAGCATTCTAGCGAGTGAAACAGTGCCCCTCTGTCTCTGTATGTGTGCCCATCTATCTGATGGCTGTCTGGTTCAAAAGAGTATGACATTGTTAGAATTTGGTGCCACTCCTATCAAATCGCATTGAGCGTATATGTCATTGACAGAAGCAACTTGAATTGTTGCATCTTGTTGTGTTGTTGTCGCCCGGTGGCTAGCTAGCTAGCTAAAATTGTCCCTTTCCTAAATTAGCCATGGATGGAGATAGAGATTTGAACTTGTGGTTTAACTTAATTCTCCTTACTGGCCAATGATTGTAATGGTGATTCTGATCCAACCATAAATTCATACATTTGTGCCCCTGGCCTGAGAAGATGGAAGCTCAACAAGTAGCTAGATGTTGAAGGCTAATGTTAAAGAGCTAACATTGCCCATGAATGGAAGCTAGGCTAGCAAACAACCATTTTAGGAAGGTAGCCTAAGACAACAAGAAATAAAAGCCTGTACTGTATGACAGAGTGATAGACCGTTTCATCAACATGGAAGAGAGGAGGATTGCATTCTTGACAAGTAGGGTGAGTCAACATGCTTTTTCTACTTGCACGAATGGCACACATGCACACACACACACAAACAGAAATCAGAACCATGAACATCCACATCATAGTTATTTTATGTTGATTGGACTAAATTGCTTTTTTGTTGAAATGTGATACTGTGATACTGGAATAGTGGAGGCAGCTCCTGTTTTCTTTGCAACTTGAGGTAACTCTCCGTGGATCTAAATCAGTAGTTGTTTAGTGGTCCAAACATGTCAAAAACATGACCTTGTTTGACCATGCTGTAGGTCATGTAACTGTTTGTTACATGCAGTATGTTTTGTGGACTTCACCAGACAGAGGTTGCTCTCCGGTTTGGTGATGAAACCAAGGTGTGGTTGAATTTATTCTGCCACTGTGACATATGAACTAACAGGTTATAGAGCAAACAACACAATTATCACAACACATAGATTGTAAAATTTTTTTTTTTTTCTGGCTTCTCCGGTGATTTGACTTACGCACCACTACTGTAAAAAACATTCAATGATACCAGGCTACATTCTTATTTACCTTTATTTAACTAGGCAAGTCAGTTAAGAACACATTCTTATTTACCTTTATTTAACTAGGCAAGTCAGTTAAGAACACATTCTTATTTACCTTTATTTAACTAGGCAAGTCAGTTAAGGACACATTCTTATTTACCTTTATTTAACTAGGCAAGTCAGTTAAGAACACATTCTTATTTACCTTTATTTAACTAGGCAAGTCAGTTAAGGACACATTCTTATGTACCTTTATTTAACTCGGCAAGTCAGTTAAGAACACATTCTTATTGACATTGGCGGCCTACCCCGGGCCAATTGTGCACCGCCCTATGGGACTCCCAATCACAGCCACTTGTAATACAGCCTGGAATCAAACCAGGGTCTGTAGTGACGCCTTTAGCACTGAGATACAGTGCCTTAGACCACTGCGCCACTCAGCAGCCCCTTGGGAACATCCATATTGTGGGTGTTTGTTTACAAAGAAGTATATGGGCAATACATTTATCTCTAATTATTAGAACAAGTTTTTGACCTGGTTTTCAATACAACTTGTAGTTGTATTAATTATGATTCATGACTTGTCTGAACTATAGGTGTGAATGTGCTGATTTAACTTCTGTCTCCCTCTACTGGGCCAAACTGTCTGCAAATACCCATTATTGCCATGATCATGCCATCCACTCAAGAATCATGTATTATTTGATAATTAAATGTATTGTATTGGTAGTGTAATGTGGTATATTGTTATATTCTCAGTTTGGACTGTCCAGACTCCCTTTCAGACTACTATCTTATTCTCATTCATCGTCAGAGAAAGTCACACCCAAATCGGTCGTTTTGTATTCCACCATTTATTTCATAAAGAAAAGTATAAAGTGAAATATGAAAACACCTCAATAATCCCCCCACCTTCCTCTCTTAGCCCGGATGCCTGACTTGGTTTGGTATTCAACAACAAAACTGACTGATTAAGAAACAAACCCCTAGCCCTTAGCCCCTACCCTTGGTACTTCTGAGTGGTTTGAATGGGTATACGTTAGGAAATAAGGGCTGGGGAGTAAGGTGGTTAGAGGCTAGGGTGTAGGAGCTAGGGAGTAAGGTGGTTAGAGGCTAGGGAGTAGGAGCTAGGGAGTAAGGTGGTTAGAGGCTAGGGAGTAAGGGAGTAAACGCTAGGGTGTAGGAGCTAGGGAGTAAGGTGGTTAGAGGCTAGGGAGTAAGGGAGTAAAGGCTAGGGTGTAGGGGCTAGGGAGTAAAGGAGTAAAAGGCGAAGGGTGTAGGGGCTAGGGAGTAAAGGAGTAAAGGCTAGGGTGTAGAGGCTAGGGAGTAAACGAGTAAAGGCTAGGTTGTAGAGGCTAGGGAGTAAGGGAGTAAAGGCTAGGGTGTAGGAGCTAGGGAGTAAAGGAGTAAAGGCTAGGTTGTAGAGGCTAGGGAGTAAAGGAGTAAAGGCTAGGGTGTAGAGGCTAGGGAGTAAAGGAGTAAAGGCTAGGGTGTAGAGGCTAGGGAGTAAAGGAGTAAAGGCTAGGGTGTAGAGCCTAGGGAGTAAAGGAGTAAAGGCTAGGGTGTAGAGGCTAGGGAGTAAAGGAGTAAAGGCTAGGGTGTAGAGGCTAGGGAGTAAAGGGGTAAAGGCTAGGGTGTAGGGGCTAGGGAGTAAAGGAGTAAAGGCTAGGGTGTAGGGGCTAGGGAGTAAAGGAGTAAAGGCTAGGGTGTAGGGGCTAGGGAGTAAAGGAGTAAAGGCTAGGTTGTAGAGGCTAGGGAGTAAAGGAGTAAAGGCTAGGGTGTAGAGGCTAGGGAGTAAAGGGGTAAAGGCTAGGTTGTAGAGGCTAGGGAGTAAAGGAGTAAAGGCTAGGGTGTAGAGGCTAGGGAGTAAAGGGGTAAAGGCTAGGGTGTAGAGGCTAGGGAGTAAAGGAGTAAAGGGGTGTAGAGTAAAGGGAGTAAAGGCTAGGGTGTAGAGACTAGGGAGTAAAGGGGTAAAGGCTAGGGTGTAGAGGCTAGGGAGTAAAGGCTAGTAAAGGCTAGGGTGTAAGGCTAGGGTGTAAGGCTAGGGGTAAAGGCTAGGTTGTGTAGAAAGGCTAGGGAGTAAAGGGGAGTAAAAAGGCTAGGGTGTAGAGGCTAGGGAGTAAAGGGGTAAAGGCTAGGGTGTAGAGGCTAGGGAGTAAAGGAGTAAAGGCTAGGGTGTAGAGGCTAGGGAGTAAAGGAGTAAAGGCTAGGGTGTAGAGGCTAGGGAGTAAAGGAGTAAAGGCTAGGGTGTAGAGGCTAGGGAGTAAAGGAGTAAAGGCTAGGGTGTAGAGTCTAGGGAGTAAAGGAGTAAAGGCTAGGGTGTAGAGGCTAGGGAGTAAAGGAGTAAAGGCTAGGGTGTAGAGGCTAGGGAGTAAAGGAGTAAAGGCTAGGGTGTAGAGTCTAGGGAGTAAAGGAGTAAAGGCTAGGTTGTCGAGGCTAGGGAGTAAAGGAGTAAAGGCTAGGTTGTCGAGGCTAGGGAGTAAAGCAGAAAAGGCTAGGGTGTAGAGGCTAGGGAGTAAAGGGGTGAAGTCTAGAGGGTAGAGGGTTTCTGGCCCAATACTTGTTATTTAAAATAGAACCATCCTGGCATCCATGTTACAACTCTATTCTCCTAATGAAAGATAGAGCCCTGTGAAGATGGCATGCTGTGTCTCAAATGGCACCATATTCCCTATATAGTGGACCAGGTCAAAAGTATTGCACTACATAGGGAATAAGGTGCCATTTGGAATACATCCCATGTACCCTCCTCCACTACTGCATCTCCTGGGGCCCTACAGCACCCTGTTATACAACACAACGTGACTTAAAGTAGAATACTGACAGACAGACAAAACAAAGTGATTTTGTTGGTGGCATCTCTGTCTCCTCTCCTGTTTCCCTCTCCTCCTCTTCTCCTCTTCTTCACCAAGTCACATCAAGGCGTGGCATCCCCTTTCCTTTCCTGTTCAATGGCTGAAACAAAAGACAGGAAGACACATACATACTGTATACATGTGGTGGAGATGTTGGCGAGGGAGAATGTGAATTGGGCTCCGGTCGTGTGTGGTTGTGTTGCAGAGACGATACAGAGTGCGACCCAAATGGTACCCTATTCTCTAAATAGTGCACTATTTTGACCTGGGCCTATAGGGAGAGAGTGATTCTGATGATTCAGTGATTTGTAGTAGAGAAGTGTTTGTATACTGCAGAGCTACAGGAAGGTTGACAGCAGTAGAACTGACAACACCTACAGCTGCTAAAATGACTGCAGGGGAGAGAGAGGAGGGGGAGGGGGGATGAGAGAGAGGGGGAGAGGGGGGTACGAGAGGGGGAAAGAGAGAGAGGGGAGAGAGAGGGGGAAAGAGAGAGTAAGGGGGAGAGAATGAGAGAGAGAGAGAGAGAGAGAGAGAGAGAGGGGGAAAGAGACAGTAAGGGGGAGAGAATGAGAGAGAGAGAGAGAGGGGGAAAGAGACAGTAAGGGGGAGAGAATGAGAGAGAGAGAGAGAGAGAGAGAGAGGGAAAGAGAGAGAATGAGAGAGAGAGAGAGAGAGAGAGGGGGGAGTAGGAAAGGAAGAGCACTGCAGAGGCAGAATGAACACTTCCCTTACCACACCCTTAAAACACACACGCATACAGTACACACACACCACACTGCCATGATCACTCACTCTCTTTGGTTGGCAGGGGGTTCTTCTCTTTCGTCTCAGTCTTCTTCAGTTTGGTCTTGTCAAAACAGGCGATCTCTGTCAGGTCAGGTTTGTCAGACATTGTTGCTGTGAAAGAGAGAGATGGAGCAGGGAGAGAGAGATGGAGCAGGGGGAGAGAGATGGAGCAGGAAGAGAGAGATGGAGCAGGGAGAGAGAGATGGAGCAGGGAGAGAGATGGAGCAGGGAGAGAGAGAGGGAGCAGGAAGAGAGAGATGGAGCAGGGAGAGAGATGGAGCAGGAAGAGAAAGATGGAGCAGGGAGAGAGAGATGGAGCAGGGAGAGAGAGATGGAGCAGGGAGAGAGAGATGGATCAGGGAGAGAGAGATGGAGCAGGGAGAGAGAGATGGAGCAGGGAGAGAGAGATGGAGCAGGGAGAGAGAGATGGAGCAGGAAGAGAGATGGAGCAGGGAGAGAGAGATGGAGCAGGGAGAGAGAGATGGAGCAGGGAGAGAGATGGAAAGAGAAAGCGAGGAAATGAGGGAGGGAGAGAAAAGGAGAGAGAGGAAGAGAGGGGGAGAGAGAGACAGAGAGAAATCCTTGTTTCAGTTATTTGACCTTGGCTGACAAACGAGCTACACACAAGGCAGAATCTTGAGGAGGGAGCGTTGGTAAAATCATTTCTGTTCGTGAGTATGCCATCGTGTTGATGACTAATAAGTGAATTTTGCCAATCTAGTTCCTAGTAGATATAGGGAGTGTGTCCACCATGAGATGTGCTACACACACACACACACACACACACACACGCCCACACATGTGTTCGGGTCCATCATGCCAGCTTTCCACATGCCTACACACTGGCACACAGGCTGGTGTGAGGCTGGTCTCTTTGTTCTCTCCCTCTGCAGTCTCTCTCTCTCTCTCTCTCTCTCTCTCTCTCTCTCTCTCTCTCTCTCTCTCTCTCAGATCTCTGTATCCTTGCCGTCCTTTCTCCTCCTGAGTCTCAAAGCTGTTCCACAATGTTAAAATTTCATAGCCCAGTCCTACCTCAGCCTCAGCCCCAGCCCTACCTCAGCCCTACGTCAGCCCCAGTCCAGCCCTACCTCAGCCCCAGCCCTACCTCAGCCCCAGCCCTACCTCAGCCCCAACTCTACCTCAGCCCCAACTCTACCTCAGCCCCAGCACAGCCCTACCTCAGCCCCAGCCCTACCTCAACCCCAACTCTACCTCAGCCCCAGCACAGCCCTACCTCAGCCCCAGCCCTACCTCAACCCCAACTCTAACTCAGCCCCAGCCCTACCTCAGCCCCAACTCTACCTCAGCCCCAACTCTACCTCAGCCCCAGCACAGCCCTACCTCAGCCCAAGCCCTACCCCAGCCCTACCTCAGCCCCAGCCCCAGCCCCAGCCCTACCTCAGCTCCAGCCCTACGTCAGCCCCAGTCCAGCCCCAGCCCTACATCAGCCCCAGCCCTACCTCAGCCCAAGCCCTACCCCAGCCCTACGTCAGCCCCAGTCCAGCCCCAGCCCCAGCCCCAGCCCTAAATCAGCCCCAGTCTAGCCCCAGCCCTACGGCAGCCCTACGTCAGCCCCAGTCCAGCCCTACCTCAGCCCCAGCCCTACCTCAGCCGAAGCCCCAGCCCTACCTCAGCCAAAGCCCTACCCCAGCCCTACGTCAGCCCCAGTCCAGCCCTACCTCAGCTCTAGCCCTACCTCAGTCCCAGCCCCAGGCCCAGCCCTATGTCAGCCCCAGTCCAGCCCCAGCCTCAGCTCCAGCCCTACCTCAGCCCCAGCCCCAGCCCCAGCTCTACGTTAGCCCTACCTCAACCCCAGCCTTACCCCAGGCCCAGCACTACGTCAGCTCTACCTCAGCCCCAGCCCTACCCCAGGCCCAGCCCTACCTCAGCCCCAGGCCTAGCCCTACCTCAGCCCAAGACCTACATCAGCCCCAGCTCTACAACAGCCCTACATCAGCCCCACACCAGCCCCACCTCAGCCCCACCTCAGCCCCACCTCAGCCCCAGCCCCACCAGAGCGTCAGCCCTATCCCAGCCCTACCTCAGCCCTACCTCATCTATCTATTCCTCCATCTTTCAATTAATTTGTTCTTTCCATCCTTCCATCAGATCAGTACACTCCAGTCTTCAGTGTACAGCCACACCCCAGATCCTTTGTTTCAGTACACAGAAACAAAACTAAATAAATAAAGATGGTGAGAGATAGAGAGGAACGAGAGAGAGGAGAGAGACTGAGGCTTACCTTTGTTACACACAGTAGTGTGCTCTAATCCGCCAGGGCAGGGATGGAAAGAGATGGAGGTAGACAAGGCTGCGAGTGTCTTCGGGTGTCTGCACATCTAGGTCTGCACAAGGGTGTGGGCTTAAGACAGAATAAGGGAGGTGGGAGGACGGAAGAGGGAAGGAGGGAGAAACTAAGAGAGGGAGGGGTAGAGAGGAGGCACTAAAAGATTGGTAGGGAGCAAAAAGAGAGAGCGAGAGGGAGAGACGATAAGTCTGTCGTCTCCTTTCTCTTTCTTCATTTAGTTAATATTCATGTTCTCCAGGGAAGACATTGGTGGAAGAGCCAACCAATAGCAAGCTGCCGTGCTGTGCTATTCATTAAGATAATGCATCATACACTATTTAATCAACGCACTGAGGTGATTTTGGGAAATTGGCATTCTGAGGACAGGGACATATGACGTAACACTTGAATGTCTAAAAATACCATTTATTTATTTTTCATAACAATATAGTAAAATAATTATATTGGTTTTTATGATACATATTTTCATTTTCTAAATACTGTAATTCCATCATTTTAATGTTTTTGTTCCAAATGGCATCTTATTCCCTTTACCCTTTACCAGAGCCAATGGTGCTTTGGTAAAAAGTAGTGCACTATATAGGGAATAGTACATACAGTGGCTTGCCAAAGTTTTCACCCCCCTTGGCATTTTTCCAATTTTATTGCCTTACAACCTGAAATAAAAACCAATGTGGGGGATTTGTATCATTTGATTTACACAACATGTCTACCACCATCTACCACTGAAGACGCTAAATATTTGATGGTGAAACAAACAAGAAATAAGAAAGAAAAAAACAGAACACTTGAGTGCAAAACTATTCACCCCCCCAAAGTCAATACTTTGTAGAGCCACCTTTTGCAGCAATTACAGCTGAAAGTTTCTTGGGGTATGTCTCTATAAGCTTGGCACATCTAGCCACTGGGATTTTTGCCCATTCTTCAAGGCTAAACTTCTCCAGCTCCTTTAAAATGTATGGGTTCCGCTGGTGTACAGCAATCTGTAAGTCATACCACAGCTTCTCAATTGGATTGAGGTCTGGGCTTTGACTAGGCAATTCCAAGACATTCAAATGTTTCCCCTTGAACCACTCACGCGTTGCTTTAGAGGTATGCTTAGGGTCATTGTCCTGCTGGAAGGTGAACCGAAGGTCCTAGTTTCAAATCTCTGGAAGACTGAAACAGGTTTCCCTCAAGAATTTCCCTGTATTTAGCGCCATCCATCATTCCTCCAATTCTGACCAGTTTCCCTGCTGATGAAAACATCCCCACAGCATGATGCTGCCACCACCATGCTTCACTGTGAGAATATAATTCTCGGGATGATGAGAGGTGTTGGGTTTGCACCAGACATAGTGTTTTCCTTGATGGCCAAAAAGGTCAATTTTAGTCTAATCTGACCAGAGTTCCTTCTTCCATATGTTTGGGGAGTCTCCCACCTTCCTTTTGGCAAACACCAAACGTGTTTTCTTATTTCTTATATACGGTCTAGTGAGTGTGTATATGGTGTGTATATACTGTCTAGGGAATGTGTATATGGTGTGTATATACTGTCTAGTGAGTGTCTACATCGTGTGTGTATATACTGTCTAGTGAGTGTCTACATCGTGTGTGTATATACTGTCTAGTGAGTGTGTATATTCTGTCTAGTGAGTGTGTATATGGTGTGTATATACTGTCTAGTGAGTGTGTATATGGTGTGTATATACTGTCTAGTGAGTGTCTATATCGTGTGTCTACATACTGTCTAGTGAGTGTGTATATTCTGTCTAGTGAGTGTGTATATGGTGTGTATATACTGTCTAGTGAGTGTGTATATGGTGTGTATATAATGTCTAGTGAGTGTGTATATGGTGTGTATATACTGCCTAGTGAGTGTCTATATGGTGTGTATGTACTGTCTAGTCAGTGTGTATATGGAGTGTATATACTGTGTCATGACATTGGCCTGGGGGGTAGGTTCATGACAGTCATAAATACCTCTTCCCCCATTTTTCCTCTCTCTACACTACTGATGTTACATTTGAAAAACCCTTGGTTAACATAGAGATTCTGGGAACATCAGAAGGTGGGGGTAAATTAACTATATTCTGGTAATCCGACCAATTGAACATATGCGGTGGTACTTAATGAATATGATGTCAGTTCGGTTGTCATCTGAGACATTCTCATCAATGATAAGATGACATAAACTCTACAGTGGAAAGTATACACATCAGAGTTATCAGATTCACATGGAATTGTTGTTCAATTTAAATGTTTGAATATGAAATTATTCGTGATGTTATGAAATGTGATTTCAGCTTCTAGACAGTATATACACACCATATACACACTCACTAGACAGTATATATACACTCACTAGACAGTATATACACACTCACTAGACAGTATATACACACCATATAGACACTCACTAGACAGTATATACACACTCACTACACAGTATATACACACCATATACACACTCACTAGACAGTATATACACACTCACTAGACAGTATCTACACACCATATTCACACTCACTAGACAGTTGTTGTGCCTTTAGCTATGCCGGATTAAGAGATCAGTTTGTCTCTGTCAATGGTTTGTCCTCTGACAAATCAACTGTAAATTTCGGTGTTCCTCAAGGTTCCGTTTTAGGACCACTATTGTTTTCACTATATATTTTACCTCTTGGGGATGTAATTCAAAAACATAATGTTAACTTTCACTGCTATGAGGATGACACACAGCTGTACATTTCAATGAAACATGGTGAAGCCCCAAAATTGCCCTCGCTAGAAGCATGTGTTTCAGACATAAGGAAGTGGATGGCTGCAAACGTTCTACTTTTAAACTCGGACAAAACAGAGATGCTTGTTCTAGGTCCCAAGAAACAAAGAGATCTTCTGTTGAATCTGACAATTAATCTTAATGGTTGTACAGTCGTCTCAAATAAAACTGTGAAGGACCTCGGCGTTACTCTGGACCCTGATCTCTCTTTTGAAGAACATATCAAGACCATTTCAAGGACAGCTTTTTTCCATCTACATAACATTGCAAAAATCAGAAACTTTCTGTCCAAAAATGATGCAGAAAACTGAATCCATGCTTTTGTCACTTCTTGGTTAGACTACTGCAATGCTCTACTTTCCGGCTACCCGGATAAAGCACTAAATAAACTTCAGTTAGTGCTAAATACGGCTGCTAGAATCCTGACTAGAACCAAAAGATTTGATCATATTATTCCAGTGCTAGCCTCCCTACACTGGCTTCCTGTCAAAGCAAGGGCTGATTTCATGGTTTTACTGCTAACCTACAAAGCATCTCTCTGATTTGGTCCTGCCGTACATACCTACACGTACGCTATGGTCACATGACGCAGGCCTCCTAATTTTCCCTAGAATTTCTAAGCAAACAGCTGGAGGCAGGGCTTTCTCCTATAGAGCTCCATTTTTATGGTTGCCTACCCATGTCAGAGACGCAAACTCGGCCTCAACCTTTAAGTCTTTACCGAAGACTTATCTCTCCAGTGGGTCATATGATTGAGTGTAGTCTGGCCCAGGAGTGGGAAGGTGAACGGAAAGGCTCTAGAGCAACGAACCTCCCTTGCTGTCTCTGCCTGGCCGGTTCCCCTCTTTCCACTGTGATTCTCCGCCTCTAACCCTATTACAGGGGCTGAGTCACTGGCTTACTGGTGCTCTCCCATACCGTCCCTGGGAGGGGTGCGTCACCTGAGTGGATTGAGTCACTGATGTGATCATCCTGTCTGGGTTGGCGCCCCCCCCCCCTTGGGTTGTGCCGTGGCGGAGATCTTTGTGGGCTATACTCAGCCTGGTCTCAGGATGGTAAGTTGGTGGGACCATGCCTCAGGACTACCTGACATGATGACTCCTTGCTGTCCCCAGTCTACCTGGCCGTGCTGCTGCTCCAGTTTCAACTGTTCTGCCTTATTATTATTGGACCATGCTGGTCATTTATGAACATTTGAACATCTTTGCCATGTTCTGTTATAATCTCCACCCGGCACAGCCAGAAGAGGACTGGCCACCCCACATCGCCTGGTTCCTCTCTAGGTTTCTTCCTAGGTTTTGGCCTTTCTCTGGAGTTTATCCTAGCCACCGTGCTTCTACACCTGCATTGCTTGCTGTTTGAGGTTTTAGGCTGGGTTTCTGTACAGCACTTTGAGATATCAGCTGATGTACGAAGGACTATATAAATAAATTTGATTTGATATGACATGCTATTCTATAAAATAATTTATCCGTAATTAATGTTACCTGATTGAGCTAATCATGTAAATGTAATTACCTAGAGAGTCGGCACCACAAAATAATATTTATAGAGCTGTTATCTTCCGAATACACTCTTAAAGACCTAGTAATATTTTACATCAATAGCAGTCGTCACCTTAATTCAGTGTCATCTGAAAGTTGTAAATTCTTGGTAATCTTCACGAGCCCTGGCCAGCAAGTTGAATCAGCAATACAAAATTGGGTATAATCATTTATTTACTGAATACCTAACTAATCACACAGAATTACACATACATATAATTAATCATAACTTGATTACAAATTATGTCATAAAGGAAAACGCCCCTAGCGGGCGGGACAGATATGACAGCTTGTTACACAAAAGAAAAGGGTCTGGGTTTGAGTGAAAGAGCAGGAAGACTGAGGAACAAAGGGCGAAGCTGTGCTATTGTAAATACAGTATTTTATGCATTCTAAATTACCGCCCATTTGGAAAAGGAAAATGCAACAAATATTTACTCTGATCTGCGCTTCGGTAGGTTGGTGGTAGATGGAAGGTCGTGTTGCCCAACCGAGTCCTTTGTCTGTTGAAGAATGTCTCTGCTGGTAAATTGTATATGTTGTAGTAACGTCGTTACGTGGTAGACGGGATACTCTGTCTGTTCCTTCCTAACCTGCGTTTGCAGCTGCTGTTGCTAACTCAATGGCTACGAGGTATCACTTCTGTAGTGAATAAGAGTTCAAAGTTCATACCATTCGCAACCAAAGTTCACGCCAATGTTGGCTTCGTTCTGTAGTTATTATCTGAACTATTCTGACATCGGACTGTCGTCCTCACATCCTCGGAACATGAGGTTATATTGTCGTCAAGGCTTTATATAGGAAGGGAGAGGAGGGTGTGTTTGAAAAGTTTTATAGCCCATGTCCCTTCACAGGGGCAGGCCACTGATTGAGCAGGGCCCTAACCTTATGAAAACCCAAATCTCTCATTTTAGAAGCTAAAATCACATTTCATCCCATCCCAATAATTTTATATTTAAACATTTAAATTGAACAACAATTTCATGTGAATCCGATAACTCTGATGTGTAGACTTTCCACTGTAGAGTTTATGTCATCTTATCATTGATGAGAATGTCTCAGATGACAACCGCACTGACATCATATTCATTACCACCGCATATGTTCAATTGGTCGGATTACCAGAATATAGTTCATTTCCCCCCACCTTCTGATGTTCCCAGAATCTCTATGTTAACCAAGGGGTTTGCAAATGTAACATCAGTAGTGTAGAGAGAGGAAAAAGGGGTAAAGAGGAGTTTATGACTGTCATAAACCTACCCCCCAGGCCAATGTCATGATAATACTGCCTAGTGAGTGTGTACATGGTGTGTATATACTGTCTAGTGAGTGTGTATATGGTGTGTATATACTGTCTAGTGAGTGTGTATATGGTGTGTATATACTGTCTAGTGAGTGTCTATATGGTGTGTATATACTGTTGAGTGAGTGTGTATATACTGTCTAGTGAGTGTGTACATGGTGTGTATATACTGTCTAGTGAGTGTGTATATGGTGTGTATATACTGTCTAGTGAGTGTGTATATGGTGTGTATATACTGTCTAGTGAGTGTCTATATGGTGTGTATATACTGTTGAGTGAGTGTGTATATACTGTCTAGTGAGTGTGTACATGGTGTGTATATACTGTCTAGTGAGTGTCTATATGATGTGTATATACTGTCTAGTGAGTGTCTATATGGTGTGTATATACTGTTGAGTGAGTGTGTATATACTGTCTAGTGAGTGTGTATATGGTGTGTATATACTGTCTCGTGAGTGTGTATACTGTCTTGTGAGTGTGTATATGGTGTGCATATACTGTCTAGTGAGTGTGTATACTGTCTAGTGAGTGTGTATATGGTGTGTATATACTGTCTAGTGAGTGTGTATACTGTCTAGTGAGTGTCTATATGTTGTGTATATACTGTTGAGTGAGTGTGTATATGGTGTGTATATACTGTCTAGTGAGTGTGTATATGGTGTGTATATACTGTCTAGTGAGTGTGTACATGGTGTGTATATACTGTCTAGTGAGTGTCTATATGATGTGTATATACTGTCTAGTGAGTGTGTATATGGTGTGTATATACTGTTGAGTGAGTGTGTATACTGTCTTGTGAGTGTGTATATGGTGTGCATATACTGTCTAGTGAGTGTGTATACTGTCTAGTGAGTGTGTATATGGTGTGTATATACTGTCTAGTGAGTGTGTATACTGTCTAGTGAGTGTCTATATGTTGTGTATATACTGTTGAGTGAGTGTGTATATGGTGTGTATATACTGTCTAGTGAGTGTGTATATGGTGTGTATATACTGTCTAGTGAGTGTCTATATGGTGTGTATATGCTGTTTAGTGAGTGTGTATATGGTGTCTATATACTGTCTAATGAGTGTGCGTAGGATCAGTGCAAGATAGTCAGTGCAGATCGTCCAGGTACAGTACCATTAATTGACTATTTAGCAGTCTGGCTATTTAGCAGTCATATGGCTTGAGGGTAGAAGCTGTCTCGGAGCCTGTTGGTCTGAGAACCGATGCTGGACAGCAGCAAAGTGAACAGTCTATGGCTGGGTGGCTAGAGTCTTTGCCTCTTTTTCGTGCCTTCCTCTGACTGTGTGATCTAGAGATCCTGGTTGGCAGGGAGCTCGGCCCTGATATAGAGTTCCTGGTTGGCAGGGAGCTAGACCCTGATATAGAGTTCCTGGTAGGCAGGGAGCTAGACCCTGATATAGAGTTCCTGGTTGGCAGGGAGCTAGAGCCTGATATAGAGTTCCTGTTTGGCAGGGAGCTAGACCCTGATATAGAGTTTCTGGTTGACAGGGAGCTAGAGCCTTATATAGAGTTCCTGGTTGGCAGGGATCTATACCCTGATATAGAGTTCCTGGATGGCAGGGAGCTAGACCCTGATATAGAGTTCCTGGTTGGCAGGGAGCTAGGCCCTGATATAGAGTTCCTGGTTTGCAGGGAGATAGGCCCTGATATAGAGTTCCTGGTTGGCAGGGAGATAGACCCTGATATAGAGTTCCTGGTAGGCAGGGAGCTAGACCCTGATATAGAGTTCCTGGTTGGCAGGAGCTAGAGCCTGATATAGAGTTCCTGTTTGGCAGGGAGCTAGACCCTGATATAGAGTTCCTGGATGGCAGGGAGCTAGACCCTGATATAGAGTTCCTGGTTGGCAGGGAGCTAGGCCCTGATATAGAGTTCCTGGTTGGCAGGGTGATAGGCCCTGATATAGAGTTCCTGGTTTGCAGGGAGATAGGCCCTGATATAGAGTTCCTGGTTGGCAGGGAGATAGACCCTGATATAGAGTTCCTGGTTGGCAGGGAGCTAGGCCCTGATATAGAGTTCCTGGTTGGCAGGGAGCTAGAACTAATATTTTCCCATGGTTGGCAGGGAGCTAGGCCCTGATATAGAGTTCCTGGTTGGCAGGGAGCTAGGCCCTGATATAGAGTTTCTGGTTGGCAGGGAGCTAGACCCTGATATAGAGTTCCTCGTTGGCAGGGAGCTCGACCCTGATATAGAGTTCCTGGTTGGCAGGGAGATAGACCCTGATATAGAGTTCCTGGTTGGCAGGGAGCTAGACCCTGATATAGAGTTCCTGGTTGGCAGGGAGCTAGGCCCTGATATAGAGTTCCTGGTTGGCAGGGAGCTAGATCCTGATATAGAGTTCCTGGTTGGCAGGGAGATAGACCCTGATATAGAGTTCCTTGTTGGCAGGGAGCTAGACCCTGATATAGAGTTCCTGGTTGGCAGGGAGCTAGGCCCTGATATAGAGTTCCTGGTTGTCAGGGAGCTAGACCCTGATATAGAGTTCCTGGTTGGCAGGGAGCTAGACCCTGATATAGAGTTCCCTGGGAGCCCTGATATAGAGTTCCTGGTTGTCAGGGAGCTAGACCCTGATATAGAGTTCCTGGTTGGCAGGGAGCTAGGATATAGAGTTCCCTGATATAGAGTTCCTGGTTGGCAGGGAGCTAGGCCCTGATATAGAGTTCCTGGTTGTCAGGGAGCTAGACCCTGATATAGAGTTCCTGGTTGTCAGGGAGCTAGGCCCTGATATAGAGTTCCTGGTTGTCAGGGAGCTAGACCCTGATATAGAGTTCCTGGTTGGCAGGGAGCTAGGCCCTGATATAGAGTTCCTGGTTGTCAGGGAGCTAGACCCTGATATATAGTTCCTGGATGGCAAGGAGCCCTGCCCCAGTGATGTACTAGGCTGTCTGCATCACCCTCTGTCAAGGACAGTGCATTTGCCAAATGAAACGGTGATGCAGCCAGTCAAGATGTTCTCGTTGGTGCAACTGTAAAAGATTTTGAGGAACCCATGCCAAATCTTTTCAGCCTCCTGAGGGGTAAGAGACGCTGATCTTGCCCTCTTCACGACTGTGCGGGTGAGTTTGGATCAGTCCTTAGTGATGTAGACGCCAAGGAACTTGAAGCTCTCGATCCACTCCACAACGGCCCGTCCTTCCTTGGTATGGGGATTTCTCTGACCATAGAGATAGATTAGTGAACATAATTTGATGATATTTACAAACCAGAATTCAGACACCACACGACTGCCTCTGAAGATTCATCCAATCATTTCATGAACTCTTCATTTCAACTTGCATTCCATTCCCCAAATTCATGTACATATACATTCATGTAGGCCTACCAACAATTGGAATTGGCATGTAAGTTTACTTCTTATACTGATTGAATTGAAATGGAATTGACCCAAAAATCTTGCTTCCCTAAGCTGAGAACATTGTGTAGATTGTTTTGAAGTTTATGAAAGCTTTTATGAATGTGTGGGTCCGTGTGGATGGACAGATGGAAGAAGAAACCATCTGTGACCTTCACTCTGTGTTCAGTCTCTCTCATTAACCTTTGTGTGATAAATGTTAACATTGCTGAAAGCTTCACTACACAAAGGTCAGTCTGACCAATAGAAATGACCTGTCCGAAGGAACCTGCAGCATGTCTTTGGATCATAACAAACGTCTAAACATGTTTAATTAAAGTAGTCTGTTATTTATCTGAACGAACCCAGTGTCTGATTTATGATGCTTCATAGGAGTGGTTGAAACAACATGGTCTGTGGAATGTAAAAGGGTGGAATGTCTGTGAATGGCCACACTGGGGCAGCAGTGGTTGAAGGTAAAATATCTATGAATGGCCACACTGGGGCAGCTGTGGTTGAAGGTGGAATGTCTATGAATGGCCACACTGGGGCAGCAGTGGTTGAAGGTGGAATGTCTATGAATGGCAACACACTGGGGAAGCAGTGGTTGAAGGTGGAATGTCTATGAATTGCCACACTGGGGCAGCAGTGGTTGAAGGTGGAATGTCTATGAATGGCCACACTGGGGCAGCTGTGGTTGAAGGTGGAATGTCTATGAATGGCCACACTGGGGCAGCAGTGGTTGAAGGTGGAATGTCTATGAATGGCCACACTGGGGAAGCAGTGGTTTAAGGTGAAATGTCTATGAATGGCCACACTGGGGCATCAGTGGTTGAAGGTGGAATGTCTGTGAATGGCCACACTGGGGCAGCAGTGGTTGAAGGTAAAATGTCTATGAATGGCCACACTGGGGCAGCTGTGGTTGAAGGTGGAATGTCTATGAATGGCGACACTGGGCAGCAGTGGTTGAAGGTGGAATGTCTATGAATGGCCACACTGAGGCAGCAGTGGTTGAAGGTGGAATGTCTATGAATGGCCACACTGGGCAGCAGTGGTTGAAGATAGTATGTCTGTGAATGGCCACACTGGGGCAGCAGTGGTTGAAGGTGGAATGTCTGTGAATGGCCACACTGGGGAAGCAGTGGTTGAAGGTGGAATGTCTATGAATGGCCACACTGGGGCAGCTGTGGTTGAAGGTGGAATGTCTATGAATGGCCACACTGGGGCAGCAGTGGTTGAAGATAGTATGTCTGTGAATGGCCACACTGGGGCAGCAGTGGTTGAAGGTGGAATGTCTATGAATGGCCACACTGGGGCAGCAGTGGTTGAAGGTGAAATGTCTGTGAATGGCCACACTGGGGCAGCAGTGGTTGAAGGTGAAATGTCTATGAATGGCCACACTGGGGCAGCAGTGGTTGAAGGTGAAATGTCTGTGAATGGCCACAATGGGGCAGCAGTGGTTGAAGGTAGAATTGTCTGTGAATTGCCACACTGGAGCATCAGTGGTTGAAGGTGGAATGTCTATGAATGGCCACACTGGGGCAGCAGTGGTGGAAGGTGGAATGTCTATGAATGGCCACACTGGGGCAGCAGTGGTTGAATGTGAAATGTCTATGAATGGCCACACTGGGGCAGCAGTGGTTGAAGGTGAAATGTCTATGAATGGCCACACTGGGGCAGCAGTGGTGGAAGGTGGAATGTCTATGAATGGCCTCACTGGGGCATCAGTGGTTGAATGTGAAATGTCTATGAATGGCCACACTGGGGCAGCAGTGGTTGAAGGTGTAATGTCTATGAATGGCCACACTGGGGCAGCAGTGGTTGAAGGTGGAATGTCTATGAATGGCCAAACTGGGGCAGCTGTGGTTGAAGGTGGAATGTCTATGAATGGCCACACTGGGGCAGCAGTGGTTGAAGGTGGAATGTCTATGAATGGCCACACTGGGGAAGCAGTGGTTTAAGGTGAAATGTCTATGAATGGCCACACTGGGGAAGCAGTGGTTTAACGTGAAATGTCTATGAATGGCCACACTGGGGCATCAGTGGTTGAAGGTCGAATGTCTGTGAATGGCCACACTGGGGCAGCAGTGGTTGAAGGTAAAATGTCTATGAATGGCCACACTGGGGCAGCTGTGGTTGAAGGTGGAATATCTATGAATGGCCACACTGGGGCAGCAGTGGTTGAAGGTGGAATGTCTATGAATGGCCACACTGAGGCAGCAGTGGTTGAAGGTGGAATGTCTATGAATGGCCACACTGGGGCAGCAGTGGTTGAAGATAGTATGTCTGTGAATGGCCACACTGGGGCAGCAGTGGTTGAAGGTGGAATGTCTGTGAATGGCCACACTGGGGAAGCAGTGGTTGAAGTTGGAATGTCTATGAATGGCCACACTGGGGCAGCTGTGGTTGAAGGTGGAATGTCTATGAATGGCCACACTGGGGCAGCAGTGGTTGAAGATAGTATGTCTGTGAATGGCCACACTGGGGCAGCAGTGGTTGAAGGTGGAATGTCTATGAATGGCCACACTGGGGCAGCAGTGGTTGAAGGTGAAATGTCTGTGAATGGCCACACTGGGGCAGCAGTGGTTGAAGGTGAAATGTCTATGAATGGCCACACTGGGGCAGCAGTGGTTGAAGGTGAAATGTCTGTGAATGGTCACAATGGGGCAGCAGTGGTTGAAGGTAGAATTGTCTGTGAATTGCCACACTGGGGCATCAGTGGTTGAAGGTGGAATGTCTATGAATGGCCACACTGGGGCAGCAGTGGTTGAAGGTGAAATGTCTATGAATGGCCACACTGGGGCAGCAGTGGTTGAAGGTGAAATGTCTATGAATGGCCACACTGGGGCAGCAGTGGTTGAAGGTGAAATGTCTATGAATGGCCACAATGGGGCAGCAGTGGTTGAAGGTAGAATTGTCTGTGAATTGCCACACTGGGGCATCAGTGGTGGAAGGTGGAATGTCTATGAATGGCCACACTGGGGCATCAGTGGTTGAATGTGAAATGTCTATGAATGGCCACACTGGGGCAGCAGTGGTTGAAGGTGGAATGTCTATGAATGGCCAACTGGGGCAGCAGTGGTTGAAGGTGGAATGTCTATGAATGGCCACACTGGGGCATCAGTGGTTGAAGGTGGAATGTCTATGAATGGCCACACTGGGGCAGCAGTGGTTGAAATGTCTATGAATGGCCACACTGGGGCAATGTCTATGAATGGCCACACTGGGGCAGCAGTGGTTGAAGGTGGAATGTCTATGAATGGCCACACTGGGGCATCAGTGGTTGAAGGTAGAATATCTTTGAATGGCCACACTGGGGCAGCAGTGGTTGAAGGTGGAATGTCTATGAATGGCCACATTGGGGCAGCAGTGGTTGAAGGTGGAATGTCTATAAATGGCCACACTGGGGCAGCAGTGGTTGAAGGTGGAATGTCTGTGAATGGCCACACTGGGGCAGCAGTGGTTGAAGGTGGAATGTGAATGGCCACACTGGGGCAGCAGTGGTTGAAGGTGGAATGTCTGTGAATGGCCACACTGGGGCAGCAGTGGTTGAAGGTGGAATGTCTATGAATGGCCACACTGGGGCAGCAGTGGTTGAAGATAGTATGTCTGTTAATGGCCACACTGGGGCAGCAGTGGTTGAAGGTGGAATGTCTATTAATGGCCACACTGGGGCAGCAGTGGTTGAAGGTGAAATGTCTGTGAATGGCCACACTGGGGCAGCAGTGGTTGAAGGTAGAATTGTCTGTGAATTGCCACACTGGGCATCAGTGGTTGAAGGTGGAATGTCTATGAATGGCCACACTGGGGCATCAGTGGTTGAAGTGAATTGTTGAATGTGGGGCATCAGTGGTTGAAGGTGGAATGTCTATGAATGACCACACTGGGGCAGCAGTGGTTGAAGGTGAAATGTCTATGAATGGCCAGACTGGGGCAGCAGTGGTTGAAGGTGGAATGTCTGAATGGCCACACTGGGGCAGCAGTGGTTGAAGGTAGAATGTCTATGAATGGCCACACTGGGGCAGCAGTGGTTGAAGATAGTATGTCTGTGAATGGCCACACTGGGGCAGCAGTGGTTGAAGGTGGAATGTCTGTGAATGGCCACACTGGGGCAGCAGGGGTTGAAGGTAAAATGTCTATGAATGGCCACACTGGGGCAGCAGTGGTTGAAGGTGGAATGTCTGTGAATGGCCACACTGGGGCAGCAGTGGTTGAAGGTGGAATGTCTATGAATGGCCACACTGAGGCAGCAGTGGTTGAAGGTGGAATGTCTATGAATGGCCACACTGGGGCAGCAGTGGTTGAAGATAGTATGTCTATGAATGGCCACACTGGGGCAGCAGTGGTTGAAGGTGGAATGTCTATGAATGGCCACACTGGGGCAGCAGTGGTTGAAGGTAGAATTGTCTGTGAATTGCCACACTGGGCATCAGTGGTTGAAGGTGAAATGTCTGGGAATGGCCACAATGGGGCAGCAGTGGTTGAAGGTAGAATTGTCTGTGAATTGCCACACTGGGCATCAGTGGTTGAAGGTGGAATGTCTATGAATGGCCACACTGGGGCAGCAGTGGTGGAAGGTGGAATGTCTATGAATGGCCACACTGAGGCAGCAGTGGTTGAAGGTGGAATGTCTATGAATGGCCACACTGGGGCAGCAGTGGTTGAAGGTGAAATGTCTGTGAATGACCACACTGGGGCAGCAGTGGTTGAAGGTGAAATGTCTATGAATGGCCAGACTGGGGCAGCAGTGGTTGAAGGTGGAATGTCTGAATGGCCACACTGGGGCATCAGTGGTTGAAGGTAGAATGTCTATGAATGGCCACACTGGGGCAGCAGTGGTTGAAGATGGAATGTCTGTGAATGGCCACACTGGGGCAGCAGTGGTGAAGGTGGAATGTCTATGAATGGCCACACTGGGGCAGCAGTGGTTGAATGTGAAATGTCTATGAATGGCCACACTGGGGCAGCAGTGGTTGAAGGTGAAATGTCTATGAATGGCCACACTGGGGCAGCAGTGGTGGAAGGTGGAATGTCTATGAATGGCCACACTGGGGCTTCAGTGGTTGAATGTGAAATGTCTATGAATGGCCACACTGGGGCAGCAGTGGTTGAAGGTGTAATGTCTATGAATGGCCAGACTGGGGCAGCAGTGGTTGAAGGTGGAATGTCTGTGAATGGCCACACTGGGGCATCAGTGGTTGAAGGTGGAATGTCTATGAATGGCCACACTGGGGCAGCAGTGGTTGAAGGTGGAATGTCTATGAATGGCCACACTGGGGCAGCAGTGGTTGAAGGTGGAATGTCTATGAATGGCCACACTGGGGCATCAGTGGTTGAAGGTAGAATATCTTTGAATGGCCACACTGGGGCAGCAGTGGTTGAAGGTGGAATGTCTATGAATGGCCACACTGGGGCAGCAGTGGTTGAAGGTGAAATGTCATTGAATGGCCACACTGGGGCATCAGTGTCATACAAAGTGAGAACAGATGAGCTAACAGTGGAGATCCTACTGCTTCGCAGTATTACACCGTTCCAAAACCGACTGGTCCTGTGTACGCCTGTTGAATTTGAATTTGGATACATCTAAATCATATGTGTTTTGTTTGTGGTTGTCGGAGAATTCGAGGATTGTATTTGTTTGACTGACCTCAAGAGAAGAAGTAAAATACTGTGTGGACAGAGAGAAGGACTGAGAGATGGACAGACTGTACAGAGAGTACAGAAAGTAAGACTGGGAGAAGACTGAGAGAAGCCCAGGGAGAAGGACAGGGAGAAGAACATAGCGAATTACAGGGGGAAGGACAGTGAGAAGGACTGAGATAAGGACTGAGAGAAGGACAGGGAGAAAGACAGGGAGAAGGACTGAAATAAGGACAGGTGGAAGGACTGAGAAAGGAAGTGGCAGGAATGCTATCAGAAAAGAGAAGGAGAGGGAGAGAGGAGTGGGAGGACAAGAAGGAGAGGAGAGGGAGGAGAGGAGCGGAGCGGAGAGGAGAGGAGAGGAGAAGAGAAGAAGGAGAGGAGAGGGAGGAGAGGAGAAGGAGGACAAGAAAGAGAGGAGAGGGAGGAGAGGAAAGGTGAGGTGAGTAAAGGAGAAGGAGAGGAGAGGAGATGAGAGGCGAGGTGAGGAGAGGCGAGGTGAGGAGAGGAGAGGCGAGGCGAGACGAGGAGAGGCGAGGAGAGGAGAGGAGGACAAGAAGGGAAGGAGAGGAGAGGGGAGGGGGAGAGTAGAGGGAGGATAAGAAGGAGAGGAGAGGAGAGGAGGACAAGAAGGAGAGGGGAGGTGAGGAGAGGAGAGGAGGACAAGAAGGGGAGGAGAGGAGAGGGGGAGAGTAGAGGGAGGATAAGAAGGAGAGGAGAGGAGAGGAGGACAAGAAGGAGAGGGGAGGTCTGTCTGTCTGTCTGTCTGTCTGTCTGTCAAGGTTGAATCAATGGTGATGTTGGCCAGACTGACATGGGAGAAGAGCAGGGCAGGTCTGAGGTAAGTAGAGAAAAAATCAACTTCTACTAGGAGCACCATGAATATCATATGTCATGCTAACGCATGTTTGTTTTACTATCCAAGGGGGACCAAACAATTGATTCCCATTCAAAATCCTAGTTTCCCTAAGCCCTAACCCAACCTTAACCCCTAATTGTAACAATTATTCTAAACCTAACCCCTAAGCCTAAAAAAGCTTTTTCATTGTGGGGACCGGGAAAATGTCCCCACTTATCCGAATTTTCCTTGTTTACTATCTTTCTGAGGGCTGGTCCCCACAAGGAGAGTAAAAAAACACACACACACACACACACACACACACACACACACACACACACACACACACACACACACACACACACACACACACACACACACACACACACACACACACACACACACACACACACACACACACACACACACACACACACACACACACACACACACACATTCAGAATGTTTCCTGAGTTATGTTATTATCCAGTTGCCATGGTGAGAGGCTCTGCTGCGGAACGGTCTGTTTCTTGTTACCCTGACAATGGGTTGCTGGATTAATAGGGTCAGTGTTTGTGTTTGTGTGTGGGTGTGTGTGTGTTTATTAGTGTGTCTGGTGATGGTCTTCATTTGTTTCTATTGAAGAGATATTGCTGGGACACGGTGTGTGTGTGTGTGTGACTGGCACAGAGACAAAGAGAGTACAGGCCCTTCTCTACGCTCTGAAACAGCAGACTTCAGTATGGAAGCAGAATACATATTAAGGCTAATCGTAGTTGAAATGTTAGCAGGGAATGCCCCACAACTAATGAGAAAAAGAATCTGGAGGGTCAGAGCTTCTAGTTAATGAGTACTGTCTGACATGCACACAAATAGACTGAGGAAACTGGAGTATTCAACTGAACTTCATCAGCACACTCTTACTTGGATATGAAGCAATCATACAGCTGATATGGTTCGGATGTATCTCACAGAAATCTAAAGACAAAACCTCGCATTCAAATTGTGAGAGCAAAGTAACTCATGTGAAACACTTTACACGTTTCCAGGTTTTTATGGGGCTTGATAACAACTATCAATAATCTATGTAATTAATGTAATCAACAATAACAATGATCAATAATAATTTATTTCCCCCTATGTTCTAAAAGACCCATGGGATCTCTCCTCTCCTCTCCTCCTCTCTCCTCTTCTATTCTTTTCTCTCGGCCTGGCAACAGCTCGCCCCTACAGGGACACCACCTCCACACTCTCCCCATCTTCTCTCTTTTTCATCCTGGTGGTGTTGAAATACAGATAGAGGGCTGTGGTGGTGTTGAAATACAGATAGAGGGCCCTGGTAGTGTTGAAGTACAGATAGAGGGCCCTGGTGGTGTTGAAGTACAGATAGAGGGCCGTGGTGGTGTTGAAGTACAGATAGAGGGCCGTGGTGGTGTTGAAGTACAGATAGAGGGCCCTGGTGGTGTTGAAGTACAGATAGAGGGCCCTGGTGGTGTTGAAGTACAGATAGAGGGCCATGGTGGTGTTGAAGTACAAATAGAGGGCCCTGGTGGTGTTGAAGTACAGATAGAGGGCTGTGGTGGTGAAGTACAGATAGAGGGCCCTGTGGGTGTTGAAGTACAGATAGAGGGCCATGGGGGTGTTGAAGTACAGATAGAGGGCCCTGGGGGTGTTGAAGTACAGATAGAGGGCCCTGGTGGTGTTGAAGTACAGATAGAGGGCCCTGGCGGTGTTGAAGTACAGATAGAGGGCCCTGGGGGTGTTGAAGTACAGATAGAGGGCCCTGGCGGTGTTGAAGTACAGATAGAGGGCCCTGGCGGTGTTGAAGTGCAGATAGAGGGCCGTGGGGGAGTTGAAGTATAGATAGAGGGCCGTGGGAGGGTTGAAGTACAGATAGAGGTCCGTGGTGGTGTTGAAGTACAGATAGAGGGCCGTGGGAGGTTTGAAGTACAGATAAAGGGCCCTGGTGGTGTTGAAGTACAGATCAAGGGCCCTGGCGATGTTGAAGTACAGATAAAGGGCCCTGGCGGTGTTGAAGTACAGATAGAGGGCCCTGGCGGTGTTGAAGTACAGATAAAGGGCCCTGGCGGTGTTGAAGTACAGATCAAGGGCCCTGGCGGTGTTGAAGTACAGATAAAGGGCCCTGGCGGTGTTGAAGTACAGATCAAGGGCCCTGGTGGTGTTGAAGTACAGTTAGAGGGCCCTGGGGTGTAGATCTGCCAACTTCTGTCTGTAGCATCCGAACATTTTGAGCCAGTGGCACCCTGGGCGAACCCCCCCTTCAGCCCTCCCCACGTCTGAAGTCGGCCGACTGAAGTCGTCACATACCACTCTAACAAGACATACTGTGTTTGGGAGGGAGAGAGATGTGTGTGTATTGGGTGTAGACTGGGTTTGGGAGGGAGAGAGATGTGCGGGGTGTAGACTGGGTTTGGGAGGGAGAGAGATGTGGGGGGGTGTAGACTGGGTTTGGGAGGGAGAGAGATGTGCGGGGTGTAGACTGGGTTTGGGAGGGAGAGAGATGTGCGGGGGAGTAGACTGGGTTTGGGAGGGAGAGAGATGTGCGGGGTGTAGACTGGGTTTGGGAGGGAGAGAGATGTGTGGGGTGTAGACTGGGTTTGGGAGGGAGAGAGATGTGGGGGGGTGTAGACTGGGTTTGGGAGGGAGAGAGATGTGTGGGGTGTGGACTGGGTTTGGGAGGGAGAGAGATGTGGGTGGGTGTAGACTGGGTTTGGCAGGGAGAGAGATGTGGGGGGTGTAGACTGGGTTTGGCAGGGAGAGAGATGTGCGGGGTGTAGACTGGGTTTGGGAGGGAGAGAGATGTGGGGGGTGTAGACTGGGTTTGGGAGGGAGAGAGATGTGCAGGGTGTAGACTGGGTTTGGGAGGGAGAGAGATGTGGGGGTGTAGACTGGGTTTGGGAGGGAGAGAGATGTGCGGGGTGTAGACTGGGTTTGGGAGGGAGAGAGATGTGCGGGGGAGTAGACTGGGTTTGGGAGGGAGAGAGATGTGCGGGGTGTAGACTGGGTTTGGGAGGGAGAGAGATGTGGGTGGGTGTAGACTGGGTTTGGGAGGGAGAGAGATGTGGGGGGTGTAGACTGGGTTTGGGAGGGAGAGAGATGTGTGGGGTGTAGACTGGGTTTGGGAGGGAGAGAGATGTGGGTGGGTGTAGACTGGGTTTGGCAGGGAGAGAGATGTGGGGGGTGTAGACTGGGTTTGGCAGGGAGAGAGATGTGGGGGGTGTAGACTGGGTTTGGGAGGGAGAGAGATGGGTTTGGGGGGAGAGAGATGTAGACTGGGTTTGGGTGGGAGAGAGATGTGGGGGGGTGTAGACTGGGTTTGGGAGGGAGAGAGATGTGGGGGGGAGTAGACTGGGTTTGGGAGGGAGAGAGATGTGGGGGGTGTAGACTGGGTTTGGGAGGGAGAGAGATGTGCAGGGTGTAGACTGGGTTTGGGAGGGAGAGAGATGTGGGGGGTGTAGACTGGGTTTGGGAGGGAGAGAGATGTGCAGGGTGTAGACTGGGTTTGGGAGGGAGAGAGATGTGGGGGGTGTAGACTGGGTTTGGGAGGGAGAGAGATGTGGGGGGTGTAGACTGGGTTTGGGAGGGAGAGAGATGTGGGGGGGAGTAGACTGGGTTTGGGAGGGAGAGAGATGTGGGGGGTGTAGACTGGGTTTGGGAGGGAGAGAGATGTGCAGGGTGTAGACTGGGTTTGGGAGGGAGAGAGATGTGGGGGTGTAGACTGGGTTTGGGAGGGAGAGAGATGTGGGGGGTGAAGACTGGGTTTGGGAGGGAGAGAGATGTGGGGGAGGGAGAGAGATGAAGACTGGGTTTGGGAGGGAGAGAGATGTGCGGGGTGTAGACTGGGTTTGGGAGGGCGAGAGATGTGCGGGGTGTAGACTGGGTTTGGGAGGGAGAGAGATGTGCGGGGTGTAGACTGGGTTTGGGAGGGAGAGAGATGTGGGGGGGTGAAGACTGGGTTTGGGAGGGAGAGAGATGTGCGGGGGAGTAGACTGGGTTTGGGAGGGAGAGAGATGTGCGGGGTGTAGACTGGGTTTGACTCAGGTGTTAGCTAACAAACGTAATAACACACACTCTCATTGGTAGAGGAGCAGATGTTGATATTTTCCAATTGATAAACGGAAGTGGAGCAACATCACGGACAAATACACATATGGGTTGGTTATATACAGTACCTCTCTCTCTCTCTCTCTCTCTCTCTCTAAGTGTGACCATGTACCAATAGTTGCCCTTCTTTGTGGGGCATTGGAAAACCTCCCTGGTCTTTGTGGGCATTGGAAACCCTCCCTGGTCTTTGTGGGACATTGGAAAACCTCCCTGGTCTTTGTGGGGCATTGGAAACCCTCCCTGGTCTTTGTGGGGCATTGGAAACCCTCCCTGGTCTTTGTGGGACATTGGAAAACCTCCCTGGTCTTTGTGGGACATTGGAAAACCTCCCTGGTCTTTGTGGGGCATTGGAAAACCTCCCTGGTCTTTGTGGGACATTGGAAAACCTCCCTGGTCTTTGTGGGACATTGGAAATCCTCCCTGGTCTTTGTGGGACATTGGAAACCCTCCCTGGTCTTTGTGGGGCATTGGAAAACCTCCCTGGTCTTTGTGGGGCATTGGAAAACCTCCCTGGTCTTTGTGGGGCATTGGAAAGCCTCCCTGGTCTTTGTGGGACATTGGAAACCCTCCCTGGTCTTTGTGGGGCATTGGAAACCCTCCCTGGTCTTTGTGGGGCATTGGAAAACCTCCCTGGTCTTTGTGGGGCATTGGAAAGCCTCCCTGGTCTTTGTGGGGCATTGGAAAGCCTCCCTGGTCTTTGTGGGGCACTGGAAAGCCTCCCTGGTCTTTGTGGGGCATTGGAAAGCCTCCCTGGTCTTTGTGGGGCATTGGAAAGCCTCCCTGGTCTTTGTGGGACATTGGAAACCCTCCCTGGTCTTTGTGGGGCATTGGAAAACCTCCCTGGTCTTTGTGGGGCATTGGAAAGCCTCCCTGGTCTTTGTGGGGCATTGGAAAGCCTCCCTGGTCTTTGTGGGGCATTGGAAAGCCTCCCTGGTCTTTGTGGGGCATTGGAAAGCCTCCCTGGTCTTTGTGGGGCATTGGAAAACCTCCCTGGTCTTTGTGGGGCATTGGAAAACCTCCCTGGTCTTTGTGGGGCATTGGAAAGCCTCCCTGGTCTTTGTGGGGCATTGGAAAGCCTCCCTGGTCTTTGTGGGGCATTGGAAAGCCTCCCTGGTCTTTGTGGGGCATTGGAAAGCCTCCCTGGTCTTTGTGCTTTAATCTGTGTTTGAAACTAACTGTTCGACTGAGGGACTTTACGGATAATTGTATGTGTTGGTGCAGAGATGTTATTCAAAAATCTTGTTCAACACTATTATTGCAACTTATTATGTGACTTGTTAAGCATATGTTTACCCCTGAACTTATTTAGGCTTGTCATAACAAAGGGGTTGAATACTTATTGACTCAAGACATTCAAGCTTTTCATTTTTAATGAATTTGTAAACATTTCAGGCTATTGTATGTAAATTCCGTCTGTAACACAACAACGTGTGAATATATTCTGAAGGCTCTGTACCTGAGCCCCTCTCTCTAGTCAGTCACGACAGGACCTCTGCCTCACAGGCTTGACATTGTCATCACGCTAGTGTGAAGAGAAAATATTCCTACTGCACACTCCCTCGCTTTTCCGCTTGTCTGTGTGTGTGTGTGTGTGTGTGTGTGTGTGTGTGTGAGCCGTGGTAATGAAGCCTCTGTCTGGCTGCTTTATTTCCCCAATGTACTCTCATATTATTGCTGCTTTCCTCAGGTCATTTATAGTGCTTAAAGATGGCTCAGCCAGCTAGCTTCTTCCCCCATAGACAGCAGCTGCCCTATTCTACCATACACAACTACCAGCAGTGGTGGATTTAAGTATAGGTGACATGGGCAGCCGCCCAGGGCGGCATCTTGCCGGGGGCACGTGGAGCCCACACCAAAAAATCCGGAATAGTGACATTTGCACGATCTGTTTTCTATCGCTCATTTGCACGTCACATCAATGATATCATGTCACCGTGTGGGACTGTGGGTCAATTAACATTGTCGGAGTGGGCGCCCTGATTGTAGTTTGTGAGCTATGCAGGCAACTGCCTGGGAAGGTCTCCCAATCAGAAGTACGAGATGGTAACTATTGATCGATCGATTACATTTATAAGATCATTTAAAACACATTGGGCTGCGTCACACATGATGAAAATTAAACAGAACAGGAACAGAAAGCAGGGAAGAAAAAAATGCAGGTGCGTGTCCCAAATGGCACTCTATTCCCTTTGTGCACTACCTTTGACCAGGGCCCTTATCTCTCTCACTCACTCACTCACTCACTCACTCACTCACTCACTCACTCACTCACTCACTCACTCACTCACTCATCACTCATTCTCACTCTCACTCTCACTCTCACACACACACACACACACACACACACACACACACACACACACACACACACACACACACACACACACACACACACACACACACACACACACACACACACACACACACACACACACACACACCGAGGATTAGACATGGTTTAGGCTTATCTAGCCTCTCTCTCCTTGTTAACAGGCAATGTGTTACAAAGGGAATAGTGTGCCATTTGGGATGTACTCAGGGGGATGAATAAGTACTAAAGAGGGTTTAGGGTGCCAGGGAGTTGAATAAGTACTAAAGAGGGTTTGGGGCGCCAGGGATTTGAATAAGTACTAAAGAGGGTTTGGGGTGCCAGGGAGTTGAATAAGTACTAAAGAGGGTTTCGGGTGCTAGGAAGTTGAATAAGTACGAAAGAGGGTTAAGGGTGCCAGGGAGTTGAATAAGTACTAAAGAGGGTTAAGGGTGCCAGGGAGTTGAATAAGTACTAAAGAGGGTTTGGCTTGAGTTAATTTCTTCATTTGTTTCCCAGCATCGCAAAAATAACCCAACGCATGAGAGGCACATCAACATCGACTAATTGGCCTGGATGGATCAGAATAGCCGCAGGGAACAATCTCTGCTAGCACTACTACCACTTTCTGGGACTGCAGAGAGAGAGAGAGAGAGAGAGAGAGAGAGAAACATTGAATTCCTGGCTGACAGAGCGTC
Source organism: Oncorhynchus masou masou (assembly GCF_036934945.1). NCBI lineage: Eukaryota > Metazoa > Chordata > Actinopteri > Salmoniformes > Salmonidae > Oncorhynchus > Oncorhynchus masou. The sequence goes on along the minus strand of NC_088220.1, from coordinate 16,290,524 downwards.
TATTGGGAGGTAATTGATATATCAGTATTAACACTGTGTGACTGAAAACACAGAACAGATCAACAAAGCCCAAGCACAGTGCCAGGACCGCTTGGCATCACTGTGTGATGAGGCTGGCATTGTTCCACATCAGTGGAGGCTGGTGACTTGAATAATTCCGGAGGATGAGGATGGCGCAGAATGCTTTCAAAAATCGTCAATGACTAATTATTTTAACCTAAAGCATTTAATAAAGACATTTATAGTACAATATTATTGGGAACGGGAATGAGAGGGCTACTTACACAGTGTTGGGAAGGGACCACAGCAGCGATTGAATGAGGGTACGAGGCATGAGTTGAGCTGTTCAGAGGCTTGACTTCAGGACAGGATTTGACTGGGAAGACCAAAAACAATAACAAAACACACTACACAGTTTGACAACAGATCTAAGAAAGAGTTAGTCCAAGCAAGGAGTAAAATCATTGATGTGTAATACTATGATTCTGTTGCTGTATGTGATTGACTCTAAATACAGTCATGAGAGAAAATTGATAGTGGGACTCACAGTGCTTGGTGAGGAAACATTCAATGTGCCAGTGGATGAGTGGGCACGTGAGACATGGCTTCAGTTCATGTCAGGAGACAGTTGACAAAGGTAGTGGAGTGGAGTAGTCATCACCTCTTAATCAGGGAACAGGAGGGGACTTTAAATACAAATAGCAGATACACCATCGTAGGTTTGGGCAGCGAGTTGCTCTATGAAGTTAAACTCAGACATCTCAAAATTCATAAAGTTAAACACAGACTGCACATCTCACCCACTTGACACATCAAAGTAGCTCAAGAAACGTTCCTGAATAAAACCCTGATCATCCACATACCTGATGATAACTGACAACTGCAAGCAGACTGGTGGCACCATAGGTCCCAGAGCTGTCAGTCTGGTGGCACCATAGGTCCCAGAGCAGTCAGACTGGTGGCACCATAGGTCCCAGAGCTGTCAGACTGGTGGCACCATAGGTCCCAGAGCTGTCAGACTGGTGGCACCATAGGTCCCAGAGTTGTCAGACTGGTGGCACCATAGGTCCCAGAGCAGTCAGACTGGTGGCAACATAGGTCCCAGAGCAGTCAGACTGGTGGCACCATAGGTCCCAGAGCAGTCAGACTGGTGGCACCATAGGTCCCAGAGCTGTCAGACTGGTGGCAACATAGGTCCCAGAGTTGTTCAGACTGGTGGCACCATATTTACCCCATGGGCCCTGGAGTTTTTCCTTATATGTTAACCTAACCAGGAAAACTCTGGACCCTATAAGGTGTGGCAGTGATTAATCAGTTGTAAAAAGTTTATATGGGCTATGATGGGAGCAGTTTTTCCTAATCAGGTCACATGGTTTAAAAAAACTCCTGGTCCTTGGGGGATGAAAACCCTGTCAAACTGTCGCTATGTTATGTTTATTCATATAAATTATATTTAGACTAGATGAGGAGGGGGATTTCCTCTACCCAGACACATAGACAAGAAATGATTGCACGCCCCAAAATGCAGTGGTGTTAATAAGCAGCTTGAGACCATCCCAGTTTCTTCTTACTTTGTAGTTGTGTTGCACAGGTTGAATACACAGACCGTTGTCATGATCGATGCAGCTTTTTCCCAGAAACTTGAGTCGGATGTGGGCATTTATATTCCCTGCTTTTGTTTTGCCGTTTGGCTGAACGATCGATGTTCTTCAGGTCGCTGTACCCACCTTTCCACCAAGCCTCAGACTTTCCAAACAGCAGACAAGACCAGCAAAACAGGCAGCTTGATGAAAGGCTCCCTGTTAACCAGCTCTACTTTTGATTCCAGGTGGTATTGAACGCTCTCACCTTTTCATCCTTCTTCATGAAGCTGATCTCAGGCAGAGATCGACCCTCGCTTTTAATTCACACCTTTTCTGTGTACCCCAGAGAAAGAAAGGAGTTCTTCAACACAAAGTCCACAACATTTTCAGGCAGGGTTGGCCATTATACCATTCTGGGGGAGAAAACTGCACTCTGGCGCTGGTAGCTAGAGAGCTACTGAAGTTAGCAAGGAAAATGTAAATACATTTCACTAACTGGACACAAAAATAAAGTTCTAAAACCAAGAAAACTATTTATAATATACCTACTCCATCTTCTGTAATTTGACAAAACTAATTTGAATTGAAAAATAAAAAAAAGCTAAACTATCACATGTCACTCTTACTCTCTATCCAACAATGTCACCAAGCTTCACAATGCATAGAACCCCCATAATGCTCTGTGACATAATCCCAATACAACTCACTAAGTTCATTCTCTGATCCTAATTCTATGATTGTATGGACAACATGTCAGTTTATACTGCAAAAGCTTTGATTGGTTGGAGGATGTCCTCCGGAAGTGTTTATAATTGACATGTATGTCTATGGAACGGTGTGAGGCCTATGAGCCTCCTAGGTTTTGTATTGAAGTCAATGTAGCCAGAGGAGGACGGAAGCTAGCTGTCCTCCAGGCACACCATGGTGCTACCCCAGACAGTGCTGTTGAAGTTACTGTAGACCTTCATTGCAAACAGTGTTTTTTAATCAATTTTTTGGTGACATAAAATATATTTAGTATAGTTTTAGCTAAAAAAGGATAACTTTTAAAAGCTTCACAATTTTTATTTCACTGAGGAGGATGCTCCTCCCCTTTCTCCTCTGAGGAGTCCACACATTTCCAAAAGTCAGGCACCACACTAAAAGTATATTTCTGTTCCGGTGCTGTGTGTGTGTGTGTGTGTGTGTGTGTGTTAGCCACCCTCTCTCTCTCGCTCTCTCTCTCTCTCTCTCTCTCTCTCTCTCTCTCTCTCTCTCTCTCTCTCTCTCTCTCTCTCAATTCAATTCAATTCAAGGGCTTTATTGGCATGGGAAACATATGTTAACATTGCCAAAGCAAGCAAGTCTCTCTGTCTGAGGGGGTTGTCTAATGTAGCAGAATCATGCAGATTCCTTGGATCGCCTGTCGTCTGTCTGCCTGCACTCATTATACGAACCGTGGCAGCACTGCAACAGATAGACACAGAGCCCTAATGGGTGATAATGAGCAGCTCAGTTTTCACACTGCTTCCAAGGCCCAGAATTGGACTGGGCAACCCCAGGCCCCAGTTAAAGACCAGCAGCATCACCCCAGTCCCCCAGGCCCCAGTTAAAGACCAGCAGCATCACCCCAGTCCCCCAGGCCCCAGTTAAAGACCAGCAGCATCACCCCAGTCCCCCAGGCCCCAGTTAAAGACCAGCAGCATCACCACAGTCCCCCAGGCCCCAGTTAAAGACCAGCAGTTAAAGACCAGAAGCATCACCCCAGTCCCCAGTTAAAGACCAGCAACATCACCACAGTCCCCCAGGCCCCAGTTAAAGACCAGCAGTTAAAGACCAGCAGCATCACCACAGTCCCCCAGGCCCCAGTTAAAGACCAGCAGCATCACCCCAGTCCCCCAGGCCCCAGTTAAAGACCAGCAGCATCACCACAGTCCCCCAGGCCCCAGTTAAAGACCAGCAGCCTCACCACAGTCACCCCAGTTAAAGACCAGCTGTTAAAGACCCAGCATCACCAGTCCCTCAGGCCCCAGTTAAAGACCAGCAGCATCACCCCAGACCCCAGTTAAAGACCAGCAGCATCACCACAGTCCCCCAGGCCCCAGTTAAAGACCCAGCAGTTAAAGACCAGCAGCATCACCACAGTCCCCCAGGCCCCAGTTAAAGACCAGCAGCATCACCCCAGTCCCCCAGGCCCCAGTTAAAGACCAGCAGCATCACCACAGTCCCCCAGGCCCCAGTTAAAGACCAGCAGCATCACCACAGTCCCCCAGGCCCCAGTTAAAGACCAGCAGCATCACCACAGTCCCCCAGGCCCCAGTTAAAGACCAGCAGCATCACCACAGTCCCCCAGGCCCCAGTTAAAGACCAGCAGCATCACCACAATCCCCCAGGCCCCAGTTAAAGACCAGCAGCAGATTAGAGAAAGGACCGAAGTGTTTAAGACTAGTTGGATCGAAATGTATATTTGCCTGAAAATCTATTCATTTGTCAGACTTTTTCATACCACAGAAAATCAACCAAGCTCAGTCATTTTCCAGTTGTTTAATTGTTTATTGTGCATTGAGTTTAGGACATACTTTACTACTGTCTCTGACGAGGGGAGATTAGTGCGGTTCCGTCTTAAATGGCTCCCAATTAAATATGTAGGGCGCTATAGGGGTCTGTGTCAAAAGTAGTGCACTACATTGGAAATAGGGTGCCAATTTGGCAGAACCTGTATCCATGGGTTACTGCCCCTGTTGAGGACCAAGTCTGGAATCAAGCTGTGAGAAAGTGAAGTATTCATGTAGCCCTTACTGAAGCAGAACTCATCAGGCCCCACACTATGAATGTTAGATCAGGCCGGATAGGAACGATTGGTTTTGTCCAAAATAGCACCCTATTCTCTATCTAGTTTTTACCCATAAGGTGCAATTTGGGATAATGTTAAAATAACTGCCTGTCTTTAGAAAGGAAAACGCTAGGCCCCTCGAGATGGTGCAGTGGTCTAAGGCAGTGCTAGCTGTGCCACTATAGATTCTGGGTTTGAGTCCAGGCTCTGTCGCAGCCGACTGCGACCGGGAGACCATGGGGCGGCACACAATTGGCCCAGTGTTGTCTGGGTTAGGGGAGGGTTTGGCCGGCAGGGATGTCCTTCCTGACACGATCGCTAGGTGTATGGTGTTTCCTCCGACACATTGGTGAGGTTGGCTTATGGGTTAAGTGGGCATTGTGTCAAGAAGCAGTGCGGCCTGGTTGGATTATGTTTCAGGGGCTCTCAACATTCGCCTCTTCTGAGTCCGTACGGCAGTTGCAGCAGTGGGACAAGATTGTAAACCAATTGGATACCATGAAAATGAGGTACCAACATATACAGTTGACATTGGAAGCTTACATACACTTAGGTTGGAGTCATTAAAACTCATTTTTCAACCACTCCTCAAATTTCTTGCTAACAAACTATAGTTTTGGCAAGACGGTTAGGACATCTCCTTTGTGCATGACACAAGGAATTTTTCCAACAATAGTTGACTTATTTCACTTATAATTCACTGTATCACAATTCCAGTGGGTCAGAAGTTTACATACACTAAGTTGACTGTGCCTAAACAGTTTGGAAAATTCCAGAAAATTATGTCATGGCTTTAGAAACTTCTGATAAGCTAATTGAAATAATTTAAGTCAATTGGAGGAGTACCTGAGGATCTATTTCAAAGCCTACCTTCAAACTCAGTGCCTCTTTGCTTGACATCATGAGAAAATCAAAAGAAATCAGCCAAGACCTCAGAAAACAATTGTTGGCTGAAGGTACCACGTTCACCTGTACAAACAATAGTATGCAAGTATAAACACCATCGGACCACACAGCCGTCATACCGCTCAGAAAGGAAACGCGGTCTGCCTCCTAGAGATGAATGTACTTTGGTGCAAAAAGTGCAAATCAATCCCAAAACAACAGCAAAGGACCTTCTGAAGATGCTGGAGGAAACGAGTCCTATATCGACATAACCTGAAAGGCCGCTCAGCAAGGAAGAAACCATTGCTCCAAAACTGCCATAAAAAAAGCCAGACTACGGTTTGCAACTGCACATGGGGACAAAGATCTTACTTTTTGGAGAAATGTCCTCTGGTCTGACGAAAAATAAATAAAACTGTTTGGCCATAATGACCATCGTTATGTTTGGAGGAAAAGGGGGAGGCTTGCAAGCTGAAGAACACCATCCCAACCGTGAAGCACGGGTGTGGCAGCATCATGTTGTGGGGATACTTTGCTGCAAGAGGGACTGGTGCACTTCACAAAATAGATGGCATCATGAGGGAGGAAAATTATGTGGATATGTTGAAGCAACATCTCAAGACATCAGTCAGGAAGTTAAAACTTGGTTGCAAATTGGTCTTCCAAATGGACAATGACCCCAAGCTTACTTCCAAAGTTGTGGCAAAATGGCTTAATCAGCCTGACTAACCGGTGTCTGTATGTAGCCTCGCTACTTCATAGCCTCGCCATTGTTTTTCACTGTCTTTTTACTGTTGTTTTTATTTCTATACTTACCTATTGTTGGGGCGGCAGGGTAGCATAGTGGTTAGAGTGTTGGACTAGCAACTGAATGATTGCAAGTTCAATTTCCCGAACTGACAAGGTACAAATCTGTCATTCTGAAGAGGCAGTTAACCCACTGTTCCTAGGCTGTCATTGAAAATAAGAACATGTTCTGAACTGACTTGTCTAGTTAGATAAAATAAATTGTTCAACTAATACTCTTTTTGCACTATTGGTTAGAACCTGAAAGTAAACATTTCACTGTAAGGTCTACTACACCTGTTCTATTCAGCATTTCACTGTGAGGTCTACACCTGTTGTATTCAGCATTTCACTGTGAGGTCTACACCTGTTGTATTCAGCATTTCACTGTGAGGTCTACAACTGTTGTATTCAGCGCACGTGACAAATAAACATTGATTTGATAACAAAGTCAAGGTATTGGAGTGGCCATCACAAAGCCCTGACCTCAAGCCTACAGAAAATTTGTGTGCAGAACTGAAAAAGTGTGTGCGAGCAAGGAGGCCTATAAACCTGACTCAGTTACACCAGCTCTGTCAGGAGGAACGCGGCAAAATTCACCCAACTTATTGCGGGAAGCTTGTGGAAGGCTACCCGAAATGTTTGACCCAAGTTAAACAATTTAAAGACAATTCTACCAAAACTAAAGGAGTGTATGTAAACTTCTGACCAACTGGGAATGTGATGAAATAAATAAAAGCTGAAATAAATAATTCTCTCTTCTATTATTCTGACATTTCTCATTCTTAAAATAAACTGGTGTTCCTAACTGACGTAACACAGGGAATTCTTACTAGGATGAAATTTCAGGAATTGTGAAAAACTGAGTGTAAATGTATTTGGCTAAGATGTATGTAAACTTCCCACTTCAACTGTATAAGAACAATAAAAAAGGAAGGAAAACACTGAGTAGAATATATCAGCAGGTTCATTTGACATGATATCAATGAGCATTGCTTTGATTGGGAGATCATTTGGGCATGTCTGTGTACTGCACTACTGTGTTCACAATACAGGCAAAACAGGAGGTGAAGAGACATTCTTACTGCTCTCCTCTCCAGGCTGGCATTGTGTTGTTAGTGCTTGTGTGGGTATTTATGTATCTTTGTGGGTGCATTTTTTGGTGTATTTATGTGTGTGTGTTGGTGTAATGCTTTGAGAAGGTTATTTGTGGCTTACCACAGCGGGGCCTTTGTTTCCCCTGCCTGCCTGTGTGTCAGAGCGCGACTCAGACTAGAGACGAGGAATCACTAGAGCACTACCACTTTGATCCATGCTGGAATAGCTTCAGAGAGAGTGAGGGAGGGAGGGAGGGAGGGGCGGGCGAGGGAGCGAGCGAGAGAGCCAGAGAACAAGAGAGTGAGAGAGGCGGGGAGGGTGGGAGGGAGAGAGAGAGAGAGAGAGAGAGAGGGAGACAGGGAGAGAGAAACATCTGATTCTGACAGAAATGAAAACCTGCAGCCAAGGGAGAGGGGAGGGAGGTAGAGAGAGGGAGAAGGAGAGAGAGAGAGGGAGGGAGGGAGGGAGATAGAGGGAGGGAGGGAGAGATGGAGAGAGAGAGAAACATCTGATTCTGACAGAAATTAAACCCAGCAGCCGAGGGAGAGGGGAGGGAGGGAGGGAGAGTGAGAAGGAGAGAGAGATAGGGAGGGAGGGAGGGAGTGAGGGAGGGAGGGAGGGAGGGAGAGAAACATCTGATTCTGACAGAAATGAAAACCTGCAGCCAAGGGAGAGGGGAGGTTTGAGGGAGGGAGGTAATGAGAAAGAGAGCGAGGGAGAGAGAGAGAGGTTTGAGGGGAGCGGTAATGAGAACGAGAGAGAGAGAGAGAGAGAGAGTGTGAGAGAGAGAGTGAGAGAGAGGTATGAGGGAGGTGTGTGTGTGTGAGAGAGAGAGAGAGAGAGAGAGGGTATGAGGGAAGGAGTGTATGAGAGGGAGAGAGAGAGAGAGAGAGAGAGAGAGAGAGAGAGAGAGAGTTTGAGGGGGGGCGACAGAGATTGAGTGAGATGGAGAAAGAGAGATAAAGAGAAAGGGAGAGAGGTGTGAGGGAGGGAGTGTTAGAGAGAGAGGGGGAGAGAGAAGTTTGAGGGAGGGAGGTAATGAGAAAGGGAGAGAGGGAGAGACAAAAAGAGGGAGGGACGGAATGAGAGAGAGAAAGACAGAACCAGAGGGGAGAGAGAGAGAAAGAGAGAGTGAGAGGTATGAGGGAGGAGGGTGTGAGAGAGAGAGGGAGATATATGAGGAAGGGAGTGTATGAGAAGGACAGGGGAGAGAGATAGGTTTGAGGGAGGGAGAGAGGGAGAGAGAGAGAGATAGGTTTGAGGGAGGGAGGGAGAGAGAGAGAGAGAAAGAGAGTATAGGACAGACGTTTGAGGGAGAGAGAGAGGGACAAGGGTATGAGAGAGAGAGAGAGAGAGAGAGAGAGAGAGAGAGGCATGAGAGAGGAGGGTGAATGAGGGAGGGAGTGTGTGTGAGAGAGAGAGGAGAGGAAGAGATGTATGAGGGAGAGAGAGAAAGAGAGAGAGAGAGAGAGAGAGGGGGAGAGAGAAAGGTATGAGGGTGTGAGAGAGAGAGAGAGGAGAGAGAGGTATGAGGGAAGGAGTGTATGAGAGAGAGAGAGAGAGGAGAGAGAGAGATAGACACACAGAGAGAGAGAGAGAGAGGTTTGAGGTAGGGAGGTAATGAGAAAGAGAGAGAGGGAGAGAGAGAGAGGTTTGCGGGGGCGGTAATGAGAACGAGAGAGAGGGAGAGAGAGGGAGAGAGATTTTGTGGGAGGGAGGTAATGAGAAAGAGAAAAAGGGAGCGAGAGAGAGACAAAGAGAGAGAGAGGTATGAGGGAGGGACGGTATTACAGAGAGAGACAGAGTGAGAGGGGGAGAGAGAAGGATAGAGAGGGAGATAGGTATGTGGGAGAGAGAGAGAGGGAGAGGGAGAGGGGTATGAGGGAGAGAGATAGAGAGAGGTATGACAGGTTTGAGAGAGAGAGGGGAGATAGGTTTGAGGGAGGGAGGGTGTGAGAGAGAGAGAGGGAGAGAAGAATAAGGCGAGAGAGAGGGACGTATGAGGTAGGGCTGGCGTGTGTGAGAGCGAGAGAGAGAGGGAGGGAGGGAGGATGTGAAGAGAGAGAGAGGGAGAGATGTATGAGGGATGGAGGGTGTGAGAGAGAGTGAGAGATATGAGGGTGGGAGGGTATGAGAGAGAGGGAGAGAGAGAGTTATCAGGGAGGGAGGTGAGTGAGAGAGAGAGCGAGAGAGGTATATGTGAGGAAGGTGTGGAGAGAGAGAGGTAAAAAGCTATGAGAGAAGGAGGTGTGAGAGAAAGAGGGAGAGATTTATGAGGGAGGGAGTTTTGAGAGAGAGGGAGAGAGGTATGAGGGAGGTGTGTGAGAGAGAGAGGTGGAAGGTATGAGGCAGGGAGGTGTGAGAGA